>NW_027496941.1:0-176425 GCF_021521415.1 Bidens hawaiensis | reverse complement strand
GATGCCATTTCAAGAGGAGGTACCTGTTTTATATCCAAGGTCACTGAATATGAAGCTTTGTCATGTCAACCTAAAGAATATGAACAGACTTGTGAAGGGTGGGCATGTAATTGGTTTGCCCACAAGAGAGTTCAAACTTGATGACAAATGTATTTCATGTCAACAGGGTAAGCAACACAAGTCATCTCACAAAAACTCAATTGATCAAGTACTTGAAATACTTCATATGGATCTTTTTGGTCCTGTGAGTGTACCAAGTATTGGTAAAAAGAGATATTGTTTGGTGATTATAGATGATTTCAAGATATACTTGGGTTTATTTCGTAAGTACCAAAGATGAAGCTTATGAGTTTGATTAAAGGATGTGTAACAAGGATTGACAACCAGTTGGATGCAAGGGTGAAGATAATGAGAAGTGATAATGGGACTGAGTTCAAGAATGGAGTTATGGAAGAATTTGAAATGAAAAAGGAATTATTCAACAGTTCTCAGCTCCTAGAACTTCTGAACAGAATAGGGTTGCAGAAAGAAAGAATAGAACACTCAATGAAGCTGCAAGGACCATGTTAGCATATGCTTTCTTGCCTGTTACATTTTGGCAGAAGCTATCAATACTGCTTGCTATGTTCAGAATAGGATCCTTCTCAACAAAAGTCAAGACAAGACTTCTGATGAGATTTTGTTTAAGAGAAAACCCTACATCATGTTTCATAAGCCTTTTGTATGCAAATGTTCATTGTTGAACACCAAGGATTATCTTAACCAGTTTAAGTTAAAATCCTTGGATTGCTTCTTTGTTGGATATTCAACACACTCATAAGCCTTCAGATCTATGTAAAAGACCATTTGAGTGTAACTGAATCTTCTGATGTTGTTTTTAATGAGAATTAGTTCAATATTGTTGATGGAGCAGCATGGTTGTTTGATCTTGAGGAGTTAATCAAGTACTTCAAGATTTATCCTGAGACTTTGATGAAACTTTATACAAAAGCAGTGTGCATATGGAAGAATCTTTAAAGAAAATTGATTTGGATAGGTTGTGGTCCAAGGTTACTAGTAAAAGACCTGAATACGGATTTATAAAGGATCCTCAACTGCTCAAAATGAGCATGTTCATGATCAAGTTCAAGATCAAGACCAAGGTCCCAATCAAGAACAGGATCAAGAACATGGTAACCAAGACAATAAAGAAAATCAAGATGATAATGTCTTGAATGAGGATGATCCTGGCAACCAACATGAAATTGAGACACAAGCTAGAAGAGAAGCAAGATTTGAACAATTTTTTGAAAGTTTGAATATGGGAAACAATGATGCTTCTACTTCACAACTAGAATAATGAAGAAGCACCTGAATTTCATGATGCAACAACTGATTTGGTCATTGATAAACCTGATCTCAATGACACAAATCTTGAATCTTCTATATCTACTGATGTGATTGTTCAATCCTCTTATGTTGAAAACAATCATCCACCTGAGAACATCATTGGAAACATCAATGAAAGAGTAACAAGAAATGCTTATGAATCTACAAACATTTGTTTGTACTCCTGTTTTCTATCCCATATAGAACCCAAGAACATTGTTCAAGCATTGAAAGACAATAGTTGGGTAGAAGCTATGTAAGAGGAGTTGGCTCAATTCAGAGATCTGCAAGTGTGGGAACTTGTGGATAAGCCAAGAAACAGATATTCCATTGGAACCAGATGGGACTTCGGGAACAAAAGAGATGAAAGAGGGACTGTGATTAAGAACAATGCAAGACTTGTTGCATTGGGATGGTTACAAGAAGAAGGGATTGACTTTGAGGAAGTCTTTGCACCAGTTGTAAGACTTGAAGCAATAAGAACTTTCTTAGCATATGCTGCCTCAAAGAATATAAGAGTATTACAATTGGATGTCAAATATGCATTTTTGAATGGAAAAATAGAGGATGAGGTGTATGTGACTCAACCACCAGGATTTGAGGACCCTGATTATCCTAACATAGTGTATAAGTTAAACAAAGCTTTGCATGGACTACATCAAGCTCCAAGAGCTTGGTATGGTGAGTTATCAAATCATCTACTTGATAATGGTTTCCAAAAGGGAGGAATTGACAAGATCCTCTTCTATAAGAAAAGAGGAAAAGATTTGTTGCTGTTACAAGTCTATGTTGATGATATTATTTTTGGTTCAACTAATGAACAAATGTGTATGGAGTTTGAGGAGGTGATGAAGTCCAAGTACAGAATGAGCTCTATGGGAGAAATGAACTTCTTTCTTGCTTTGCAACTTCAACAGAAGGCTGATGGAATTTTCATATACCAGTCTAAGTAAGTACATGACATATTGAACAAATTCAAGTGTCATGACCTCAAAACAGCTTCAACTCCAATGGATGCACATGAAAAGATGATTGCAGATGAAAAGGGGGAGCCAGTAGATGAACCTGTATACAGAGCAAAGATTGAATCTCTGATGTATCTGACTGCTTCAAGGCCAGACATCATGTTTGCTATGTGTGTTTGTGCAAGATTCCAATAAAGTCTTAAGGTCTCTCATATGACTGCTGTCAAGAGGATCTTTAGATATTTGAAACGAAACCTGATCTGGGAATTTGGTACCCAAAGAACCAATCCTTTGATCTAATTTCTTATACTGACAGTGACTATGATAGATGCAATATGAGTAGAAAGTCCACTTCTCGAGGTTGTCAATTCTTGGATGATAGACTAGTGTCCTGACAGTGCAAGAAACAGACTACAGTGTCCATCTCAACTGCTAAAGCTGGGTATATTGCTGCCTCTGTCTGTTGTGCACAAGTTCTCTGTATTCAGAACCAAATTCTGGATTATGGTTTGAATTTTTTAAACACCCCTATTTTCATTGATAACATTGCTGCATCATTTATTGTTAAGAATCCTGCACAACATTCCAAGACTAAAGAAATTGAAATCAGACATCATTTTATTAGGGATTGTAGTGAAAAAGGTCTAATTGAAGTGAAAAGAGTTGACACAAGTGACAATTTTGGCTGACCTATTCACCAAGCCACTTGATAGAACCAGATTCAACTTTCTTCTGAAAGCCTGATCAACACGAATGTGGTCTGATTGATGATGTGTGCTTGATGTGAAAACCGACTATCTTTTCAAAGTCTTGTTGAATGTTCATTTGATTGATGTGTGAAACTGTGATTAATTGTTTGCTGATATGTGATTTGAATGACAATTTGTGTGTATCTTAGGTGTCTTTGATGCTTACTATAATTTTCATTGAATGTGTGATGTCAGGATATGTATTTGATTTGATCTATATGAATGTGCTTATATGATATCTTGATTATGTGGATTATCTGATATGATGATATTGTTAGGAAATGCTAGACTATGCATTTTGTGATGTCTACTTGTTTTGATGATCTCATTTATATTGAGATTTGAATATGAGTTTTAAATATGCTTCAAAATTGTTTGTGTCAAAATGTGTTTTTGTGACAAAATTGGCCGCTCAAATGAACTTTATAAAGAATATTTTTCTCAAAACACTTTTGTCAAAATAGAGAAAATTTAATGGTGCAAAGACATGATAAGATTATTCAGTTTAAGCTTTATAGAAGCTTAAAAGGTTGGAATGTGAAAATTGATCCAATCATATGGGAAATGATAGTACATTGGTTATTTCTGCTAATCTTATAAATTTAATAGGCTAAAAAGACAGTTAGTACGGTCATTATCAGGTATGGTTGCTTTCCATGATGTGTAAAATCTGAGGTGTTATAAACATATTGAAAATGCTAAACTTTATGTGGAGATACATTGTTATCTATGCATGTTCCAATATACATCTTTTCACAAGATAGGCAGAAAAGTGATTATCCAGGCATACACGAGCCCGCTGGTATTTGGTCACCTAAAATGAAGAATCTTATTGAGAATGACAATGAACAAATGTGAACTAACCTATTTTAATATTTATTCAACCAACATTTGATAAGCGTTCACCAATTTCTATGAAAATTACAAACATGAGGGTTAATTCTAGAACTACAGGGGTGGAGGCAATCATATAAGTCCTTTAAACATTCCGAATGAAAAGCCTGTAAGTCCGACTTGCGTGGCATGTAAGTCCAACGCTCAACCTCACATATGTTTGTAAATTTGAAAAGAAAAATCTAAATCTTTTAAACTGTTCGGTCATTAAAATTTTGACCATATATCCAGGGGTCGGAGTCAATTCGGGGTGATCTGGAGAAAGCCAAATAAGCCTTGAGAATAGATATGGAGCATCAAAACATAATAAGTGTTATCCATTTCAGTCTTATGCTACTTAAATGAACCTAAATGCATATCACCAATATGAAATGAAAAATCATGCTAAGTCTAGACCTGCTGGTAAACTGTCTGATATGTCATAATGATGCTGAGAATGAAGTAACGAGAGGCAAGTTAACCAATATGATCCCATGTTGAGATCTTTTCAAAATAAAAAGAAAGGAATATAACTGAAATTTGATCTCTTAATGCATCATTTGCTCTTAACCATTGATTTTGAATGATAAATTTGTATGAAACATGGTTTAAGACAAAAAGAGTTGCATTTTACCTTAGAAAGGTTTGAATATGTAATTTCGAGTAAGGTTTGATAAATTTCAACCTTAACGGGTAAACTTAGTTGATTTTGTCTAAGTTTATTCATTTCGGGCATGCTTTGATGTTTTACTTACTTTCGGGAAAACTTAATTGTTTATTTGAAGTTTAACACTATCGCGCAAGCTTGAAATTTGAATATGTTTGATTATGATATTTCTAGCAAGCTTTAATGATTTCTGAACTTTGTAGCAAACTTGGTTGTTTTATAGAATTTTTAGGTCATCCTAACAAGCTTTATGGTTGGTTATGATATTTCAAGAAAGCTTTAACAAGTTTGATTTATTCTAGCAAACTTAACTGTTTTATAGGATATTTGACTTATTCTAGCAAGCTTTACATTTAAATATGTTTGAATATGTATTTCCTTGCAAGCTTTGATATTCTTAGGTAATTCTAGCAAACTTTGTTGTTTTGTTTAACTACTTGAGATGTCTGGGCAAGCTTGATGATTATGTATGTGCTTAAATGGTTTATTCCTATATTTTCGAGTACACTTTGTGTTCAAAGTATACTTTTACATCTTAGGATAGACAAGTCTTCTCTAGCACAATTTGCACTTCTGAATTATTTTCGGGCACACTTTAGCATGAGAATGAACGCAACTGACTATTTGTTAGGAATGAGAAATGAGGAGCTAAGAATTCAAACTGACTATGAGGGGGAGAAATGAGGAGCTAAGGAATGAGAATGATGATTTAAAAACTCAGTTGGCACAAGCATTGACAAGAATTCAAACCCTGAAGGCTGAGGTTGAGAAGACCTCAGCTGCACCAAAACAGGAGGAGAATATTACTGATAAAATTGATGTTGCTACAGTTGGAATGGAGGAGAAGGTGAATGTCGAGGTGTATGCTGAAGATGGATTGAAGACTCTGTGCAGTCTGTATGGTGAGAGTGATGAGGAGGGTGATACTGGTGAAAGACTATTTGATGAAGATGGATATGAAGGAGATAAGTCTGATGTTGGAGAACAAGACAATGATGGCAATGAGGCTGAAATGAAGACTGATGTTGATATGAATGTGCAAACAACTAATGCCATTGGCACTGAAGCATTGACTGATGTTCTTATTGATGAAGGTGCTGGTGAGGAGATTGAAAATATAGAAACTTCCAAGAAGTTGGTTGATAATGAAGAGTTAAAAAATCTGATAGACGAAATTGAAAACTTTCCAACTGAATCTGAAGAAGAAAGAAGGAGGAGAGAAAAAGGGAAAACCATTGTTGAGTCTGATTATGAAACACCCGTTGATACACAAGATAAGGCTTATGATGATGAGATGACTGATAAAGATGTACTAGCTAAACAGGCTGAGGAATTTGGTGAGCAGGAAACATTGTTTGAACAAGCCCATATTGCCAAAACTAGATCAAGAAGGTGATGTTGAGCAGGAAGTGATTGAGGTGTTGATTAAAATGAAGCAGGTTGAAGAAGTTGACAACACCTTGGCACTTGTTATTAATAAGTTCAAGCAGGCTCAACCGGAAGCTGAAATCCCAACCACTGCTGAGAATGTCACTGATAAATCAAATAAACAGGTGGTAGTAGATGATGCAGGTGAACCAATAGTTGTTAAACTTTCCTAAAAATGGAATGAATATGATGAGAAAGTTGTTGAGGAAGAGGAAAGGAAAAGGGCTAAAGATGATTATAAATTTGGAAAGAAGTATACAAGGAAGAGATGTATATTTGATGGTCGTGATTACAGTGATGATGATATTGAAAAGAAAAGGGCAAAAAGGTCTGATGAAACTGAGTACATTGTTGAAAGCCATGTGATGGTTGTTCCTATACAGGTGGTTTTGCCAGAAGCTGAACCTGATCTAAATGAGCCAAGAATCGAAGCATTGGATGAATCAACTGAAAACGATGATGAAAATGAAGATGATGACAATGATGATGACAATAATGATGATGATGATGCTGGTGATAAAGAAGCTAATGCTGAAACTGTTGACTCCCCATATATTGAAATGACTGATGAGCAAAGGGAGAATATACAACAGAGCTTGAATAATGCAAGAATAAATCATCCATTGGTTATAAGCTTGATTAAACATGGTCATAAGTTTGAAACTTTAGCTCCTATGTCAAATGAGGAGCTACAGAGATTGGCTGATAAAGAAGCTTATGAGATAAAGAAGAGGATTGAGAAAAAGAATCGTGATTCCTTGAAATATAGGAGCTTTTTGAGATTGCATGTATTATTTGATAAGGACTTGAGTAAGATGAGTTTTAGTAAACTAGAAGAACATTATAATATGAATGTGGAAAGGGTAGAGAAAAATGAGACAGAGAGATTGAAAAGATAATCAAATAAACAAGAAAAGATTGATGAACCGATGAAGAGATATGGAGACACGTGCAAGTACTTGATTGATAGATCTATTGCAATGGAGAGAGTTGATGGTATGTCAAAGGCCGAAGTTGAATCCTACTTCAAAAGGCTGTCAATGAAAGATGATACTGAGAAAATAGCTAAAAATCCAAGAATTGTGACTGTGGCTGAAAAAGAGAAAACTGAGAAGAAGAGAAGATGGGAGGATGAAAGGCTCATATTACTTGAAAGATTGATGGAAGCAACAGGGAGCTTGAATGTGCTTAAAGGGATGAATATAAGTGAGAGGTTAGCCCTTTTTCAGTATGAGTTAGGAAAGGATAAACAAGACAAGGCTCAATCCTCAAAGTCTACAAAAGTTCCTACTGTTGTACATGTGAAGCCTGAGCAAGTTGAATATAGAGATCCAAGGGAGGATGAGAACAAAATTTAGAACCCTTAAAGGGTTAATGATGACCAAAGGAATGGATGAGAGGAAGTTTGATTCCTTAGTAAAGCTCAACTGAAACAACTATTTTATGAACAAAAGGAAGAATGGGAGAGACTGGAGGCTGAACAGAGGAATCCTCAAATTTTTGAAAGTGACCGAGTGGAGTTTGATTTGTTCTAGCTGGTCAGCTTAAATAAAACAATATTGATGATGATTGAAAAATTAGCCAAAGAAGGTAGTGATTGATGGCTATGCCAGTTGAAATGATAATTTCAATGTATGAGAAGAAATTTGGGGCATTGGGGGCCTCAAAACATTAAAAGGCAATACCTTCTAGGCCCTCAGCCTCAAGAGCACAAATTCTTGCAGCTGGAGTCACACAACAACGACTACAAAGGCCACCATCTGATTTGGACCTACCAAAAATACTATTTTATGACTATGTGATTGAATCTTTGAAGGTAGTAATGAAGAATGGAGATTTGAGAGAAATCATTTTCAAGGATGATTTTGCTGAGTTTAAGAGGGAATAGCTGGAGGAGATGGCAAGTCTAGATTTGTATGACTATCATGACATGAATAGACTTGCATGAGGGTAAAATAATGAGCTATCCAAACATAAGAAGAGGAAGTGGAGATTGACTGAGCATGAAAAGACAAGAAGAGCAAAGAGGATGAGGAATATCATAGGTGCTGAGATTGGTTATATCTCGAAGGTGAAAAAGAGAGACCTGTTGGCAAACATGATGGTTTGCATTAGTATGAGAAGGAGGATGGAAAGGCCCAACCTAGAAGTCCAGAGAAATGGTAGGGTTGCTAGAATTGATTACAAAGAAGAATATGACTCCTACATTCTCAGAAATTCGGAAGGACTTTCCTCGGGGATTATCAGAACAAATGAGGACTTAACTTTCCTGCATAATGATAATTTAAGGGACATAATGGAGTGGAATTTTCCTGAAAACCACCCTTATCATCAGCTACTGTTCATGTTCAAGGAAAGAGGAGGAAGTGTTAGGTTGGGAAGAAGATAAGAATATGTTTTTAGCTTAGGTTTTGCTTTGTAATGTCCACTGGACAGAATTTCCCACTTGTAATCTTTTGATTATGTTATGTAATTTAACATTTAAAATTTGATGTGTATTTTGGACTAAGTATATGTAACCATAGAAGTGTTTTGGTAAAGTTGAGGGTGTTCCAATCTAGGGGGAGATTGTTGGGATGAAAAGAAGGCTTAAGAAATATTGGAATCTTCTCAACCACCCAGAAAAATGGCTATGTATGGACATCGGGCACGCTTAGGCCTCCGAGCAAGCTTTTACTTAAGCCTAGCAAGATATTTTGCCTTTCGGGAAAGGTTATCTTCTTGAAGTCTTCTTTAGTGCCAATCCGAGCAGGGTTCACTATGTCTAGCAAGGTTGTTCTTCAATGACAAGGAAGGTTTGCTTCCCAGCAAGCTCTTCCCTAATCCAAGCTTTTGAAGCCAAGTATTTTGGATGATCTAGCAAGGAAATTATCTTAAGGACTTTGTCGGCCAAGGTTCAACTCCGAGCAAGCTACAGTGTTACCAGTACCCTTGTGTTTGCTTAATAACTTATTTGTTAAGAAGAGTTGAAGGGATCTCTAAATGACAAGTTTGCTCGTAGGATCATATCGGGCAAAATTTATTAGGGTCAAGAAGATTAAAGTCTGCTAGGTGAATATTTTCTAAGGAAAACATTCTAAGTAAAGTATACCCGGAGAACTGTTCCCCAGCACACTTTGGTTACCAGGTCTGTTCGAAGAAGACAAAAGCTGCAAAGCTTACCCGAAGACTTGATTTGTTGGGTTTTTAGAAAGATTATTAAAGACCAAATAAACCAATTTATAAGGAAAACCCGATTATGTTTAACCCAATCCAGGATCCATATACGATTATGCATGCTATCAAAAAACAACCATAGGGTGTTAACACACATAACTTCAAGTCTTCGGATTTGAAGGAGACGAACGATTGAATGACAAGATTCCATTGGAGGAAACCTCAAGCTTGTATACCCAACGAGCTTCAACAAACACCAAGGTTGCTAGGGTCCTTACACTCTTGCAATCTCTTGTTCTTCCTTTTGGTTTTCGGCCGAGAGAAAGAGTAGAGAGAAAATGTGTGTGTGTGTGCGAAGGTTTAAATTGATGCAACCAAGAATTATGATCTTCCAATGAACTCCATTGCATGTATGGAAAATAACAAAAGGAAGAGAGAGAGAAAGAGATGGGGCCGGCCACCTTGGGTGGGTTCCCCCCCCCCCCCCCCCCCCCCAAACTTAAACCTCATTTTTGTTTATTTTTCCTTTTACGCATTTTGTTATTTATCCAAATAAATAAAATTCTCTCAAACATAAATTATCCACATAATTTATCTAACACACAAATTCAAATATTCAGAAAACCCATTTTCAAATATTATAAGTGTTGATTATTATTACTTAGATGATATCAAATAATAATTATTGTGGCGTTTGTCTAGCTTGTTATTGGGTATGACCCGAATTGGATCATTACGTACTAGCCACATCAACTCAAATATGTGTTAGGCGGTATTTGCTATTTGCATCACTATCCCTAATACTCATGACGAACTGCCATTCAATAACATCATCCCCTTCAAGTCCCTTACTTTAAATGATTTAGGTGAAACTTTCATTTATCCTTTTGCCACAAATGTCATGTTAAATCCAGAGACACATAGTGATCATTCTCTGTTGATTTAACTTATCAGGCCTTAGACATTTAACTCTCAACGAATAAGAGGGACAAATTCCCTATTGACTACATACGTCTCTCACTATCACCTTGTACTACACTTGAGCTTAGCCTTATGTACTGACATATTTCAGAGCAGCGAAGGACTAAGTCAAAGTATAATAGTCGGTGAATATCAAGACCTAATATGTATCTCAGGTCGGAGGATAATATGATGTTCGCCTTTACTCAAATTTACTTATGATAACAAATCATAACGATTCCATGCAGTAAATTTGAGGCCGGGCCAGTCCAGTATTTATCCCATAAATATCTATGAACCTTGGCAGCAACCCTTGCTATATTCATACCTCATGAATATCTACAATCCAAGTTCATAATAGTCTTACCTTAATATTTGTTCCCACAACTATGATCAACTACGGACATTTAGAATAATCAAATCATTCATGGATTTAAACATGCTAAAATGGAATATAACTCAAAAGCAAAACCATAACCAAAACCATATGACTGAGTTAAAATAAAATTGTTCCGGTATCCAAATACAAAATTTTGATCAAATCTAATCACTAGAATATCGAAGTCCTAAGGCACAAGTATGACCCTCATGCTTCGGCCTTTCAAGGAGCTTCGTGAGTGGATCCGCAATGTTTTGATCAGTTTGAACTTTGTGAATACATATCTTTCCCTTTTCAACTTCATCCATTATGTAGTTGAATCTCTGCTCAATGTGCCTAGTCTTTTGATGTGCACGGGGTTCCTTGATTTGAGCAATCGCACCCTCGTTGTCACAAAAGATTTCTAAAGGGTCCTGAATGGTACAGTCTACCCCTAGGTCAGAAATGAACTTTCTAATTTATGCAGCTTCTTGTGCTGCAAGGAGGCGGCGATGTATTCTGATTCAGTGGTGGACAAGGCTACCACGTCCTGTTTTGCGCTCTTCCAAGAGACAGCACCACCATTTAGAATGAAGACATATCTCGATTGAGATCGAGAATCATCTCGATCAGTTTGGAAACTCGCATCTGTGTAACCCTTTACAACGAGTTCCTCCTCACCAGAGGCATATATTAGAAACATATCCTTAGTCTTCCTAAGGTAATTCAATATGCTCTTAACCGCCATCCAATGGCTAGTTCCCGGATTTTGTTGGTATATACTTTTCATGCTCAAAGCGCATGACACATCCGGTCTGGTGCATATCATGGCATACATGATGGATCCTATAGCAGATGCGTATGGGATTCCATTCATTGTGTCTTGCTCATCCTTTGAGCTTGGGCATTGAGATGCACTCAATATTGTTCCTCTTTGAATAGGTACAAAACCTTTCTTAGAGTTTTTCATCTTAAACCTTTTCAAGATTTTGTCAATGTATGCACTTTGATTTAAACCTATCAACCGCCTTGATCTACCCATATAGATCCTTATTCCTTGAATATAAGCGGCTTCACCAAGATCCTTGATGGAAAAACAACTTCCAAGCCAGGATTTTACACCTTTCAAGGTTGGAATGTGTAACGATTCCGGCAACTCCAGGTATACCCTAGCCGGAATATACTATTTACGTGTTATTTAATATTGATTATATGAGTTATAGCACATTGATACGAATATATATGGTTCACAGTATGAATCATACTCAATTATATAGTGAATCGTATTAGAATTACAATTAATCATTGATCGGTTATTGAAACCCGAACGAATCGGGAATTACATTATAGACGAAGTATATAATGTTTAGTGATATTTACGAGGTATTAATGCTTCGGGATAAGTAAATTATAGCACAGAAAAAGGATTTCGATTTAATGGTACGTCGGTACGCTAAACGAAACCTTTATCACCAAACCAAGCAAGAGACGATCAATCAAGCCGAAAAAGATGCGTAATTATTAATAATACGATGTTTTAATGTCATGGGTTAAGTTTTTAAAGTTTTTAAATCAGTTTTATATAAATTTTTTTTTAACCTGAAAAACAACCATTTTAGGCCCGTTTCAAGCCGAATTACGAGTTTAAACGAGAAACGAACTGAACCAGATTATCCACAACATTATCCGGATTACACAATCCAAATGTGTGGACAATATTTGAGATGTGGGCCCCCCCCACACCCCCTCTTTGGCCGGCCATTATACACCCACACACACATTCATTTCTTTTTTTTTCTAACTTAACACAATCAAAACTCTCTCAATCTCTCAAATCCTTTCAACATTCGTTCAAAATCCTTGATTTCTAACAAGACTTTGAAGGTATAAACATGGTTTTTATGCTTAAATCTTGTTTCTAATTCTACAATATTGAGAAAAGGAGGTTTCCATGTGAAAGACGGGTGAAAACCCGAGATAAAACCGATTCTCGTATGATCAAGGGATGTATACAAGTTATACAAAGGATCTTGATCCAAGTAATGAGTTAAAAGTGTTTAGAATAAAATTTTACGGTTAAAATCTTGTTAAAATGAGTTTCCAAGTGAAAGATGGGTGAAAAACCGAGATGGAACCGACTCTTGCATGATCAAGAGATGTATACATGTTATACAAGGGATCTTGGTCCAAGAAATGAGTAAAAAGAGTCGGGAATGGATTTCTACGGTTAAAACCTTTGTTTTTACTTAAAAACCGACACTTTGAAAGAAATGGTTTGATTATTGGTGTAACTTGCTTGGTATAGTGATATTGTGCTTGTAAGTGTTGTATCTAGCGGCTAGCAAAGGCTAGAAACCGAGATCCTTGCGATCTAAAGCTAGAAAACACAAGATAGTTCGGTTTTCGTGTGTTATGAAAAAATGGACAGATTTACGTGTGCTTAGAGTCGGGTCACGAAATTTCACAGAGAGGATCTACACATGAAAATATGAGATCTGTGAATTTTTGGTAATTTTTGGATAAAAGATGAATATTTGGTGAATTTAATGCTCGGTTTTGGCCAAAAATAGTGAAAAATAGCAAAACATGATGAAAAATTCCGGAAAATTTAAGATAAGCTTTTTATAACATATAAAAGTCACCCACAAAATTTGAGCTCAGTTGGAAAAGTCTAAGTAGGCTTTTCGGTGAAACGAGTTCTAGGGCTTTCTAGCTCGGTTTTGGGTGAAAATGGCTTGAAAAATAAGTTTTAAATTCTGGAAAAATTCCAGGGAGTTATGAGGATGATAAAGATCATCCCAGAAAAATTTGGGATTTTTCTAAAGTGTTTTGGTATTTTTGATATATTTAGTGTTTTAACAAGATTTAAAAATAGATAAATAAATGTAAATGTAGGAAAATAAATCTGGGAAAATTCCAGAAAGTTATGAGGATGATAAAGATCATCCCAGAAAAATTTGGGATTTTTCTAAAGTGTTTTCGTATTTTTGATATATTTAGTGTTTTAACAAGATTTAAAAATAGATAAATAAATGTAAATGTAGGAAAATAAATCTGGGAAAATTCCAGAAAGTTATGAGGATGATAAAGATCATCCCAGAAAAATTTGGGATTTTTCTAAAGTGTTTTGGTATTTTTGATATATTTAGTGTTTTAACAAGATTTAAAAATAGATAAATAAATGTAAATGTAGGAAAATAAATCTGGGAAAATTCCAGAAAGTTATGAGGATGATAAAGATCATCCCAGAAAAACTTGGGATTTTTCTAAAGTGTTTTGGTATTTTTGATATATTTAGTATTTTAATAAGATTTAAAAATAGATAAATAAATATAAATATAAGAAAATAAATCTGGAAAATTTTTACAAAATTCCTTTCTGTCAAATTAAGTTTTGTGCAAAATTTCAAGACCCGAGACTAATCGGGTAATTATTTGTGCTAAAAATAACATAAAAACAAGTTTTTAAAGCTTAAAACGTGTAAACCGGCAAAGTTCGCATAAGCGAGCTGACTGGTACATGAAAACTCTAAAAATAGACTATTTCATAAATCTAAGTAAATTAAGTAAAAATAAATCATCCGAAAATAATTCGGATGATTTGGGTAATTTTACCCGATTTTACCGTTTCCGGCACCGAAATACCGGAAACGGGCCCCACGGCCAAACGGGGTGTCAAACCGAGCTATAATTTCATCACCTTAACTAAATTGACTGTCAAACTCTAAGCAATGTCAATCTGAGTCCTTAGAAGTGTCACGGGGTTAACATTGTCCCCGAATCGAGTACAGTACTGGGTTAACAATGTTCCCAGATGTACCGATTGATATGTATTTAAGTTATGGGAATTATATAGTAACGACTAGATATTATATTACAGATCCAGGCACGTAGCTGTTCCTTATATTACTCACCAACTCACGACAAGGTGAGTTTTCACGAGCCCCTTTTAATGAATTGTTTTAATTATATTTTCCCGGGGCGGAAAACATGTCTTATTTAAAGTATTTAAGTACATACCGATCGTATGGAAATACTTGTACATTTATATATATATGGGCTGATGCATAGAATATATAAAATGTTTATAATGTGTTATTGTTCTGGGGTAACATAGTTCCCAGGGGTTATTATTGTTCTGGGGTAACATAGTTCCCAGGGGTTATTATTATTCTGGGGTAACATAGTTCCCAGGGGTTATTATTGTTCTGGGGTAACATAGTTCCCAGGGGTAGTTATTGTTCTGGGGTAACATAGTTCCCAGGGGTTATTATTATTCTGGGGTAACATAGTTCCCAAGGGTTATTGTTGTTCTGGGGTAACATAGTTCCCAGGGGTTGTTATTGTTCTGGGGTAACATAGTTCCCATGGGTATTTATTGTTCTGGGGTAACATAGTTCCCAGAAAGTTATTGGAAATGTTCTGGGGTAACAAAGTTCCCAGCATGATTATATTGTTAATAAATGATTATTAAAATGATTTGACAGTGTTTATTTAAATTAGTGAAACTCACCAACTATTCGTAGTTGACCCGTTTTCTTTACATGTTTTCTAGGTATGCCCAAGTTGGATTGATTGATGTTTGCTTAACTATCTGTGCTACCTGTTGGAAGCTTGCTGTTCTTTGTTTTGTAATGAATTTATTAATGTCTTATCGGTAAAATATGTGTGTAACACCTAGACAGTAATGAAACTCGCAACAATGTAATATGTTATAAATTAATGTAGTGGTATTTTCTTTATAGGCAATGCTGTTGATATCAGATGTGTCTGTTGCATCCCGTGTACGTTTCCGCTGCGGTTACGGGGTGTTACAGAACTTGGTATCAGAGCCATTGGTTATAAAGAATTAGGATGTCTGAAAAAGATACCTAAAATATAACCAGTAGCTCAAGTATTATAGGATCTGAATATCAACTAATAATATATTGTGACGAGATCGGGATGAACTTGGATGGACAAGTGGGTTATTATGGTCCGGAACATAATAACAGACTTGTCTGCACGAGGAAATTCAGGGGAAGTCACGGGGGACTTAAATAGGTAAAATTGGCAACATATGTGTAAATATATGATAATATTATTATGTGGTAAAGTTGTATAAATAAGTATGTGTTAATTTAATTATGAATTACACTATGGAAAGGACTATATGTTTGTTAACTTGTGTGCAGGTAAAAATGGCAAGAACACCTAGTGTGTCGACGGAAGAGGACCCGGAAGAGGTCAGTTCCGGGGCCTCTGGAAGCCCAAGTGTAGCACCCAGCTCCGAGCCTTCGGAGGCCAGTCTTAGTGCTTCTAGGCAGACCACCCCAGCTAGGAGTGCTAGTTTACCCTCCCCTGCTAGGGTTACCAGGTCTCCTACCCCGCCCGCACCACAGACCGTCCCGATCCCCCCCAGGCACGGTCCCCGCCTCACGGCGCGGATCAGTGCCCCGTATGTTCCGCCCACTGTTACCCCACCCAGATCCACATACCACAGGGGCGAGTCTTCCCGCCCCCAGCCCGAGCCTGCGACCCTACCTGTGTGGGGTCTTCCGAGGCAGGAGCGGGACTTGGCAGGGTGGCTACGTGTTCTCACCGAGCAGGTGAACGAGCACTCTGCCGCCCTGGTTGTGGGGGTTCAGAGGCGGGCGTACCTCGGGGACAGCATACTGGACCACCAGTATGCTATTAACCAGTTAAAAAGGGAGTGCTCATACTCCCACTGGTTGATCGACCAGATGGAAACCCGAATGCGGGTTATGATGGCGGTGCTGGTGGTGCTGGTGGCGGTGTTGGTGGGGTTGGTTTACCACCATGTGTAGACGTGTTGGATGGTGGAATCTTGAACCGCTTTTTGATACTCCGTGTAAGTAGTTAGTGGTGATACTAACACGGAGTGAATCTTGTTTAGTTATAGTACAACCACTGGCCCATAGGGGGTCTCTTGTAGGGCATATCATTATCGATACTTTTGGGTATCATTCAAGCACTGACCCATTGCGGGTTATGTCGAGGATGATACCAACATAGGCCCTTTGTATTAAAACGTAGTTATGTAATGTTGACTGGAAGTATGTAAATTGATGTTTGTGTAATATGAATCAATGTTTACTAATGAATGAAGTATGTATTGTGTTTTATATTTTGAGATGGTATTGATTATATATATTTCTTTGATGATTGTGTAGAATGGCACCGAAACGATCAACGAAAGTATCGGAAGTAGATGTGAGCCGTTTGATTGCTCAACAGTTGGAGGCGGCGATACCGGATATAGTATCGCGCATTGCCGCCAGCATTAATAATTCGTCTAATCCAACCCCTCCGAGCAATCAAACGCCCATAAATAATGGCGGGGAACATAATGCTAATCCTCCACCTACCGATAACACTATGCCGAGTACTGACGCACCGCCTACGGTGGTCGCTACCGACAGTAATGGCCCTATCCCTACTGTAGAGACCAACCGCACTGGACCATCCAGGGGTTGTTCAATCAAGGATTTCATGTTATGCAAGCCTTTAGAATTTAACGGGTCGGAAGGACCGAATGGGTTAGTGAAATGGTTAGAGAAAATAGAATCAGTGGTAAATATCAGCAACTGTCCCGAGGATTGTGTCGTTAAGTACGCCACCTGTACGTTCACAGACCATGCCTTGACATGGTGGAACACCATAGTACAGACTCGAGGTCAGGCGGCGACAAACCGCATGACCTGGGCAGAGCTTAAGGATCTTGTTTTGAAACATTTCTGCCCAAAGAATGAATTGCAGAAACTGGAACATGAGTTGTGGAACCTAGAGATGCATGGGGCGGACCACTTGGGATATACCAACCGGTTTAATGAACTGTCACGATTAGTGCCGTGGTTGGTCACCCCAGAGTCAAAGAGGGTAGAACGTTATATTTGGGGACTTACTCCAGTAGTGAGGAGTATAGTTAACGCGGGAGGGCACCAGACGTATGAGGGTGCAGTGACACAGGCTGGTATTGTCACGTATGATTTCTTGAGGAGCGGATCGATAAAGGCGACGGGAGAGTCGGCTGGGGGAAAGCGAGGTACGTATGACAATAGGATCCGAGAGAAGCAGCAAAACAAACGAGCTAGGCCCGCTGCCCAGAGCTATGCCATGACTAGTTCGGGCGGAAGGCAAGAACCGCAGAGGGGAACGTTTCCTAAATGCGGGAAATGTGGTTACCACCATGGTGGTGTGTGCAAGGAGGTGGTGTGCCACCGGTGTGGCAGGGTTGGACACTACGCACCAAATTGTAAGACAAATCTGAACAACCTGAACCGTCAACCGCAACCTATTCGTGCGCAACCATTTAGAACTCAACCAGCCCGACAGCAGAACCCGCAAGGAAACCAGATGGTGACCACTAGCCGTGCTTGCTACGAATGCGGCAGCACGGATCACTTCAAAAGGAACTGCCCGAAACTGAATCAGGGAGGAAACGGGAGACAACTCGCGGGTCAGCCATCGGCTTCCAATCCGGCGCGAGGCCGAGCATTTGTGATGGGAGCGAACGAGGCGCGCCAGGACCCCAGCGTAGTGACAGGTACCTTCCTCGTCTCTGATCATTACGCTTCTGTATTATTTGATACAGGCGCCGATAGAAGTTTTGTCTCCGTTAGATTCCTTTCGATAGCAAACCTTCCTATTGGTGAAACCATAGAACCCTACACCGTAGAGGTTGCTAACGGTAAAACCATGATAGTTAATCGGATTGTTCGGAATTGCCCTTTTATTCTAAGCGAACAATCCTTCCTGATTGACTTGTTACCGGTAGAATTGGGTAGTTTTGACGTGATAGTGGGAATGGATTGGTTGGCTCGTAATAGGGTAGAAATAAACTGTGAAAAGAAAACCGTCAAGATCCGGGTGTCGGATGACGAGGAGGTATTAGTGCAGGGAGAAAAATCCGGCACCATGATACCATTTATATCCCACCTCAAGGTGTTGAAATATATACGTCAGGGATGTGTGGCGTATCTAGCGAGCCTGACGGCCGCTGATTCTGAGGAAAAACGGGTGGACGATATTCCCGTGGTACGCGAATTTCCACAAGTTTTTCCAGAGGAACTTCCTGGATTACCGCCAACCCGACAAGTCGAATTCAGAATCGACTTATTACCTCAAGCCGGCCCTGTTGCTAAGGCCCCTTACAGACTTGCACCATCCGAGATGCAAGAACTATCCAACCAGTTGCAGGAATTGTTGGATAAGGGGTTTATACGTCCCAGTTATTCCCCGTGGGGTGCACCTGTACTATTTGTGAAAAAGAAGGACGGAAGCCTTCGAATGTGCATTGACTACAGGGAATTGAACAAATTAACCATCAAAAATAGATATCCTCTTCCCCGAATCGATGATTTGTTCGACCAACTACAAGGTGCGAGCTATTTCTCAAAAATTGATCTTAGATCGGGATACCACCAAGTTAGAATTCAAGAGGAGGATATTCCGAAAACCGCGTTTCGGACTCGCTACGGCCACTACGAATTTTTAGTTATGCCTTTTGGGCTAACAAATGCGCCAGCAGTGTTCATGGATCTCATGAACCGAGTCTGTAAACCCTATCTCGACAAGTTCGTCATTGTATTTATTGACGATATTTTGATATACTCGAAGAGTAAAGAGGAGCACGAGCAACACTTAAAGTTAGTTTTAGAGCTCCTGGATCAGGAGAAGTTATATGCAAAATTCTCCAAGTGTAACTTCTGGTTACAAGAGGTGCAATTCCTCGGTCATGTTATAAACCACCAAGGAATACACGTTGATCCGAGTAAGGTTGAAGCTATTAAGAATTGGCAAGCGCCTAAATCTCCGAAAGAAATCCGCCAATTCTTAGGCTTAGCTGGATACTATCGTCGATTTATAGAGAACTTTTCCAGCATCGCCCAACCTTTAACCCTCCTGACTCAAAAGGATCGGAAATATGAATGGGGTGAAGAGCAGGAAGCGGCGTTTCAAACGCTAAAACAAAGATTGTGCCAAGCGCCAATCTTAAGTCTCCCCGACGGAGACGATGGATTTGTTGTATATTGTGACGCATCCCGTAAAGGGTTAGGGTGCGTGTTAATGCAAAATAAAAAGGTCATAGCCTATGCGTCTCGACAGTTAAAAGTTCATGAGAAAAACTACACTACCCATGACTTGGAACTGGGAGCAGTCATCTTTGCACTTAAAATCTGGAGACACTATCTCTACGGTACAAAGTGCACCATATTCACTGATCATAAAAGTTTGCAACACATATTCGATCAGAAAGAACTGAATATGAGGCAACGAAGATGGGTCGAGTTGCTGAGTGACTATGACTGTGACATACGATATCACCCCGGCAAGGCTAACGTTGTAGCCGATGCCTTGAGTAGAAAGGATCAAGTCAAGCCACTACGTGTGCGAGCGTTGGGGATGATAGTCCAGTCGAACCTTTCAGATTTAATTCGAGTCGCTCAACGCGAGGCGTTGAAAGAGGGCCAATTGGTTAAAGAAGGACTTTACGGGAATGAGAAGAATTTCGAACAGCGTGTGGACGAAATTCTTTATTTCAAAAATCGGATTTGGATCCCGACCCTCCATGACCTTCGTGATTTAATCATGGACGAAGCTCATAAATCGAAATATTCCATACATCCGGGATCAGATAAAATGTACAAGGATGTGAAAGAATTTTACTGGTGGCCAGGGATGAAAAAGGATATAGCCACATACGTCGGCAAGTGTACGACGTGTGCGAGAGTTAAGGCGGAGCACCAGAAACCTTCGGGAATGTTGCAACAGCCGGAAATTCCCGAATGGAAGTGGGAGCAGATCACAATGGATTTTGTGACACATCTCCCCAAGACACCCCGAGGTCATGATGCGATTTGGGTAATCGTGGATCGATTAACCAAATCGGCACATTTTATTCCAATTAGGAATAATTATAACACTGAGAGACTTGCGCAAATTTATATAAATGAAATAGTGTCTCGTCATGGCATCCCCATCTCGATCATCTCCGATAGGGATAGCCATTTCACCTCCAAACTTTGGCAAGCTGTCCAAGAAGCATTGGGAACACGTATTGACCTAAGCACAGCTTACCACCCTCAGACCGATGGTCAGTCTGAGAGGACTATTCAAACTTTGGAGGATTTGCTTCGTGCCTGCGTACTGGACTTTAAGGGAAATTGGGATCAACATCTCCCGCTCGTTGAATTTTCCTATAATAACAGTTATCACAGCAGTATAAAGGCAGCACCTTATGAAGCATTGTATGGGCGGAAGTGCCGATCACCACTTTGCTGGTCTGAAGTGGGTGACCCGCAGGTCATTAGATCGGATCTGGTCCAGGAGACGACCAGCAAGATTCTTGAAATTAAGAACAACCTAAAAGCCGCGCGGGACCGGCAGAAGAGTTATGCCGATACCCGTCGAAAACCGTTGTCATTTGAGAAGGGTGAAAAAGTATATTTGAAAGTATCACCCTGGAAAGGAGTGGTCAGGTTTGGAAAGGCGGGGAAGTTGGCCCCTAGATACATTGGACCATTCAACATTACTGCAAAGATCGGTCCGGTAGCTTACCGACTAGAACTGCCTGAGGAACTAAGTGCAGTTCATAACGTGTTTCATGTGTCGAATTTGAAAAGATGTCTGGCGGATGAGACATCGGTGTTACCCTTAGAGGGTGTTCAAATAAGTGGTAGGCTCAACTTCGTAGAGGAGCCCATCGAAATAGTAGACGGTAAGATCAAGCAGCTTAGACACAATAAGATCTCGTTGGTCAAAGTTAGATGGAATTCGCAACGAGGCCCAGAATTTACTTGGGAACGAAAGGATGAATTTCGGAAGAAATACCCCCACCTATTTCCTCAAAAGGAAGTAGTTGACGCATAAAATTTCGAGGACGAAATTTTTATAACGGGGGGAGAATGTAACGATTCCGGCAACTCCAGGTATACCCTAGCCGGAATATACTATTTACGTGTTATTTAATATTGATTATATGAGTTATAGCACATTGATACGAATATATATGGTTCACAGTATGAATCATACTCAATTATATAGTGAATCGTATTAGAATTACAATTAATCATTGATCGGTTATTGAAACCCGAACGAATCGGGAATTACATTATAGACGAAGTATATAATGTTTAGTGATATTTACGAGGTATTAATGCTTCGGGATAAGTAAATTATAGCACAGAAAAAGGATTTCGATTTAATGGTACGTCGGTACGCTAAACGAAACCTTTATCACCAAACCAAGCAAGAGACGATCAATCAAGCCGAAAAAGATGCGTAATTATTAATAATACGATGTTTTAATGTCATGGGTTAAGTTTTTAAAGTTTTTAAATCAGTTTTATATAAATTTTATTTTAACCTGAAAAACAACCATTTTAGGCCCGTTTCAAGCCGAATTACGAGTTTAAACGAGAAACGAACTGAACCAGATTATCCACAACATTATCCGGATTACACAATCCAAATGTGTGGACAATATTTGAGATGTGGGCCCCCCCCCACACCCCCTCTTTGGCCGGCCATTATACACCCACACACACATTCATTTCTTTTTTTTTCTAACTTAACACAATCAAAACTCTCTCAATCTCTCAAATCCTTTCAACATTCATTCAAAATCCTTGATTTCTAACAAGACTTTGAAGGTATAAACATGGTTTTTATGCTTAAATCTTGTTTCTAATTCTACAATATTGAGAAAAGGAGGTTTCCATGTGAAAGACGGGTGAAAACCCGAGATAAAACCGATTCTCGTATGATCAAGGGATGTATACAAGTTATACAAAGGATCTTGATCCAAGTAATGAGTTAAAAGTGTTTAGAATAAAATTTTACGGTTAAAATCTTGTTAAAATGAGTTTCCAAGTGAAAGATGGGTGAAAAACCGAGATGGAACCGACTCTTGCATGATCAAGAGATGTATACATGTTATACAAGGGATCTTGGTCCAAGAAATGAGTAAAAAGAGTCGGGAATGGATTTCTACGGTTAAAACCTTTGTTTTTACTTAAAAACCGACACTTTGAAAGAAATGGTTTGATTATTGGTGTAACTTGCTTGGTATAGTGATATTGTGCTTGTAAGTGTTGTATCTAGCGGCTAGCAAAGGCTAGAAACCGAGATCCTTGCGATCTAAAGCTAGAAAACACAAGATAGTTCGGTTTTCGTGTGTTATGAAAAAATGGACAGATTTACGTGTGCTTAGAGTCGGGTCACGAAATTTCACAGAGAGGATCTACACATGAAAATATGAGATCTGTGAATTTTTGGTAATTTTTGGATAAAAGATGAATATTTGGTGAATTTAATGCTCGGTTTTGGCCAAAAATAGTGAAAAATAGCAAAACATGATGAAAAATTCCGGAAAATTTAAGATAAGCTTTTTATAACATATAAAAGTCACCCACAAAATTTGAGCTCAGTTGGAAAAGTCTAAGTAGGCTTTTCGGTGAAACGAGTTCTAGGGCTTTCTAGCTCGGTTTTGGGTGAAAATGGCTTGAAAAATAAGTTTTAAATTCTGGAAAAATTCCAGGGAGTTATGAGGATGATAAAGATCATCCCAGAAAAATTTGGGATTTTTCTAAAGTGTTTTGGTATTTTTGATATATTTAGTGTTTTAACAAGATTTAAAAATAGATAAATAAATGTAAATGTAGGAAAATAAATCTGGGAAAATTCCAGAAAGTTATGAGGATGATAAAGATCATCCCAGAAAAATTTGGGATTTTTCTAAAGTGTTTTGGTATTTTTGATATATTTAGTGTTTTAACAAGATTTAAAAATAGATAAATAAATGTAAATGTAGGAAAATAAATCTGGGAAAATTCCAGAAAGTTATGAGGATGATAAAGATCATCCCAGAAAAATTTGGGATTTTTCTAAAGTGTTTTGGTATTTTTGATATATTTAGTGTTTTAACAAGATTTAAAAATAGATAAATAAATGTAAATGTAGGAAAATAAATCTGGGAAAATTCCAGAAAGTTATGAGGATGATAAAGATCATCCCAGAAAAACTTGGGATTTTTCTAAAGTGTTTTGGTATTTTTGATATATTTAGTATTTTAATAAGATTTAAAAATAGATAAATAAATATAAATATAAGAAAATAAATCTGGAAAATTTTTACAAAATTCCTTTCTGTCAAATTAAGTTTTGTGCAAAATTTCAAGACCCGAGACTAATCGGGTAATTATTTGTGCTAAAAAGAACATAAAAACAAGTTTTTAAAGCTTAAAACGTGTAAACCGGCAAAGTTCGCATAAGCGAGCTGACTGGTACATGAAAACTCTAAAAATAGACTATTTCATAAATCTAAGTAAATTAAGTAAAAATAAATCATCCGAAAATAATTCGGATGATTTGGGTAATTTTACCCGATTTTACCGTTTCCGGCACCGAAATACCGGAAACGGGCCCCACGGCCAAACGGGGTGTCAAACCGAGCTATAATTTCATCACCTTAACTAAATTGACTGTCAAACTCTAAGCAATGTCAATCTGAGTCCTTAGAAGTGTCACGGGGTTAACATTGTCCCCGAATCGAGTACAGTACTGGGTTAACAATGTTCCCAGATGTACCGATTGATATGTATTTAAGTTATGGGAATTATATAGTAACGACTAGATATTATATTACAGATCCAGGCACGTAGCTGTTCCTTATATTACTCACCAACTCACGACAAGGTGAGTTTTCACGAGCCCCTTTTAATGAATTGTTTTAATTATATTTTCCCGGGGCGGAAAACATGTCTTATTTAAAGTATTTAAGTACATACCGATCGTATGGAAATACTTGTACATTTATATATATATGGGCTGATGCATAGAATATATAAAATGTTTATAATGTGTTATTGTTCTGGGGTAACATAGTTCCCAGGGGTTATTATTGTTCTGGGGTAACATAGTTCCCAGGGGTTATTGTTGTTCTGGGGTAACATAGTTCCCAGGGGTTATTATTATTCTGGGGTAACATAGTTCCCAGGGGTTATTATTGTTCTGGGGTAACATAGTTCCCAGGGGTATTTATTGTTCTGGGGTAACATAGTTCCCAGGGGTTATTATTATTCTGGGGTAACATAGTTCCCAAGGGTTATTGTTGTTCTGGGGTAACATAGTTCCCAGGGGTTGTTATTGTTCTGGGGTAACATAGTTCCCAGGGGTATTTATTGTTCTGGGGTAACATAGTTCCCAGAAAGTTATTGGAAATGTTCTGGGGTAACAAAGTTCCCAGCATGATTATATTGTTAATAAATGATTATTAAAATGATTTGACAGTGTTTATTTAAATTAATGAAACTCACCAACTATTCGTAGTTGACCCGTTTTCTTTACATGTTTTCTAGGTATGCCCAAGTTGGATTGATTGATGTTTGCTTAACTATCTGTGCTACCTGTTGGAAGCTTGCTGTTCTTTGTTTTGTAATGAATTTATTAATGTCTTATCGGTAAAATATGTGTGTAACACCTAGACAGTAATGAAACTCGCAACAATGTAATATGTTATAAATTAATGTAGTGGTATTTTCTTTATAAGCAATGCTGTTGATATCAGATGTGTCTGTTGCATCCCGTGTACGTTTCCGCTGCGGTTACGGGGTGTTACAGAATGTCATTTCCAAACAGTAATATGTCATTCTCTAGCTAGCTTTCTTATACACACAAGCTTCATCAGCGCTTTTGATGAATCCAAATTTCTTAACTTTATCATCAAAACGGTGATTCCAACATCTAGACGCTTGTTTCAATCCATAGATGGACTTCTTTAACTTGAATACTTTATTAGGATGTTGTGGATCGATACAACCTTCAGGCTGAACCATATAGACATCTTACTCAAGGTGTCCATTTAGGAAAGCAGTTTTGACATCCATTTTCCATATCTCATAGTCATAATATGCGGCTATGGCAAACAATATCCTAATAGACTTTAGCATCGCAAAGGCGAAAAATTTTCATCATAGTCAACCTCTTGAGTTTGAGTGAAACCCATTGCTACAAGTCTAGCTTTATAAGTATCCAAGTTTCCATGCATATTAGTTTTTTTCTTGAAAACCCACTTACTTCCAACCAGTTTGGAATTTAGAGGTGGTATAACCAGGTCCCATACTTGGTTGTCATGCATGGATTGCATCTCAACGTTCATGGCTTCCAGCCATTTATCACAATCAGATTGTGACATTGCATCTCGGTATGTGGTTGGTTCATCCGAATCTTCCACATAGCATCCATCCATGAAAAATCCATATCTTTCAGGTGCGGTGCTAATTCTACAAGATTTTCGAACATTTTGTGTGTTTTGATCAACCATTTGATCACTTTCAACAACCTCTTGTTGATTGCTAGTGTCAACCAGACGTGTATCGGCTTATGGTTCACGATCCTCCTCGAGTTCCACAGTTCTATCAGTTCCTTCCATAAGGAACCTTCTTTCCAAGAACTCGGCCTTTCGAGCAATAAACACTTTATGCTCGCTTGGATCGAAGAAATAATATCCCATCGAATCTTTGGGATATCCTACAAAGATACACTTAGTGGATCGATTTTCAAGCTTGTTTTGGGTGTTGTTCTTGACATAAGCCTCACAACCCCATACCTTTAAATATGATAACGATGGAACCCTTCCATGCCATATTTCAAAAGGTGTCCTTTCAACTTTCTTGGTTTGTGGCATAACTAAAATACGGGCTGCGACGATCAATGCGAAACCCCAAAATTATAGAGGTAATGTGCTTCTAGCCATCATGGATTGAACCATATCCAATAAATTTCGATTCCTCCTTTCGGACACACCATTGTGTTGCGGTGTTCCAGGTGGAGTAAGTTGTGAGACAATTCCACAACTCCTAAGATAATCTAGAAACGCATCATTGAGGTATTCACCTCCTCTATCGGAATGTAATTCTTTGATTGTTTTGTTGAGTTGATTTTGTACTTCATTTTGGAAGACTTTGAACATTTCAAATGCTTCATCTTTGTGTATTAACAACAACACATACCCATAGCGACTATAATCGTCGGTAAATGTACTGAAGTATCTTTCACCATTACTTGTCATTGTCATAAAAGGACCACATACATTCGAATGTATGATACCTAATAAATCTTTTGCCCTTTCATTAGTTCCAATAAAGGGCTCCTTGGTCATCTTACCCAATAAACAAGACTCACACTTAACAAATGAATCATCATTTAATTCCAAAAGGCCACTCTTTTGAAGTGTATGAATGCGATCCTTGTTTATGTGACCAAGGCGACAATGCCAAAGAAAAGTTTCACTCAAATCCACCTTGAGTCTTTTGGTGTTAGCTTGGTACAACGAGTTATCAATGGATGTATTATCATGAACTAATTCATAAATGCCATTAGAAGGCATTGCTTTAAAATAAAAGACATCATTAATGAAAACACAAATATCATTGTTTACAAACTTAAAATCATAACCAAATTGTCTTAATAAAGAAACAGAGATAATATTCCTAGTCAAACTAGGAGAATACAAAATGTTTTTCAAAAGAACTTCCAAACCATTTGGAAGCTTCAAAACATAATCTCCTCAGGCTTGGACGTCAACCATTGCTTCATTGCCCATGAAGAGATTAATGTCTCCTTTCTTGTATTCATTTCTTCTTTTGAACTCTTGCAATGAATTGCATATGTGAGTTCCACATCCGGTATCCAATACCCATGTGTTAGAAGAAATGATATTAAGATCAATATGGATCATGAAAGTTGTACCTGAGGTTCGCCCCGCATCCCTCTTAGCTTTCAACTCCTTGAGATAAGTCGGACAATTTCTCATCCAATGACCTATCTCTCCACAACCAAAGCACGGATCCTCGGAGCTAACCTGTAGCTTCTTAGGTTTGGGTTTCACCTTTGCCTTTCCCTTGAACCCTTTCTTCACTTGCCCCTTACCAACAACAACCATTGCCTTGGGTTCTGGATGATGCCTCTTCTTCAAGCCACCCTCATTGATCACAAGAATGGGTAAAACCTTTTTACCCCTTCCGGCTTTGTCTGTTTTAAGCATTGCGTGAAGCTCACCAATGCTCTTTTCCCATCCGTTCATGTTGTAATTCATGACGAATGTCTCAAACCTTTTAGTTAAGCCATTGAGGATCAAATCCGTGGCTAACTTTCTTGAGATGGGACAATTAAGCCATTCAAGCCGATAAATGGGGCTTTTCATCTTAAGCACATAAGATGAGACAGATTGGGTTTCTTCCATATGACATGCATGAAACGCTCGAACTGTTTCGAAGCATTCCACCCTAGCTTGAGTAAGGAACATTTCCTTGAGCTGGGTGATCATGTCATATGCCCCATGATTCTCAAAATCATTTTGGATCTCGGGAATTATTGTTCCCAACATGAGGCAAGAAACTTGCACAGAATCCTCGGTGTATTTTAACCAATCCGCGTAGGCATCCAAGTCGTTGACATCAGGTTCATCGGGAATAGGATCATCCGGAATGTAGGATTTTTTCCCTGCTTGAGAAAAATTCTCAAGTTTCAATACCAATCCATAAAGTTATTATAATTTAGACGATTCTTGTCCAGAATGGATCTCAATGATAGATTATGCACATGTGGGATAATAGCGTTCTGTGGGTTGTTAGCGGCTATCACACCCCATACTAGGCCTAGGCGTGTGACTTGATAGTTGGTACCACATTTGTAAATAAATTAGAGTTACGGTTAATTAGCGGAAGACTTATAAAATATAAGGATTAAAGTTATAAAATATTTACATTACAAAAGATGGAAACAAGTACCATTTGTGTTTACTTGTTTTAAGTTTACAAAACCACCATTTTAGTTATATTAACATTTAACAAAAAATTATTCGAGCCATCGGATTCTTGAGCCTTCGTCCCTTAGCTCTAATCTTGGTTACCTGCAAAATGTTATAAAAATACGTCAGCAATGAATGCTGGTGAATATGCTGACACGAAAACATTTTCTCTTACTTCGTTACCCCTAGAGGGTTACGCATGCCTCGGCCTATCTTGGCTTAGGAATAACAAAGTTAAAACAATATCATTATAAACTCGAGCCTCTACCTAGGTCACCCCATCAAAACACCGCAGCGTCCCGACGTACTTAGGTACCATAAATATACACAAGGTAATTCTCACTCGAACATACTTTGGTTCGGCCCATCGTGGCTGGAGGTCGTGACCAGGCGTGGTGCGATGTGCCCACCGCATTTTACCACATATGTAAGAATCCAGACAAACGTATACTACAGCCTGAGGGCTAGGCTTTTACTCTTATTAATAATTTTTTTAGAGACACTTAGTCTGATGTAATGTTTTACACATAACACGTTTATTTATTTGAAAACAAGTTTGTAAAAGTGGGGCGTATTCACCTTTGTTCGGGATCGGTTTCCAACACCGTCCATGCGTAATCTTTCTTGCTATCTCGCACCTATAGTACGAGTATAACTTTTATTAGTCGGATATACAATCCGGCTTAAGACCTTTAGTCTTATTATCTCGATGAACCTATTGTTCATTTCTTTTACTTTAAAACATTTAGTTTATTATAAAAACACGACGTTTCTTCTTTTCTAAGAAACGTATTCTTTTTCTTTTATTATTTAAGAATAAACTTATTACTTAAATAATAATTATAACAAGGAACTATATAACACACATATATATACACTTTCATATTCTTTATTTTCTTTTCTTTGTTATATAATTTCTTTCCATAAACATCGAGCATAATTCCGACTTAGGACATTATGCCTTTATAATATTTTATTATTATTTTAGTCGGGTAGTAAACCTTACCTTTTCTCGGCTTATAATTCCCTAGATACTCGAGCTGCACTTCTACGCCGCTTACCTTTTCAACACTCGGCTTGATCGCTATTTCACTTCGGCACGCAAATCGAGGCACCCAATCTTCCCGACACGCACTTCGAGGTGATCATCGGGTTGTAAGAACGACACCACCTTCTTTCTCGGAACATCGTCGGGGAGTGGTACGAATATCGAGGTATGGCACATTTATCGAGGAATCGGGGCACGGTTTTCGAGGTGGATCGTTGGCACGAATTTCGAGGTTTAGAGAGATGTTTAGAGAGAGAATTGTAAGCTAAGTTTGGTGTGAATTGTGAAGAACCCGGACCTGCTATTTATAGGCAAATATTTGGATCCTATCACGATACGCGATAGGCTCCTTGTCACCCATCACGTAGTGCGATGTAGCTTCGCATCGTCACCACGTAGGCGTGCCACGTGTTGCTACGTGGCAGATGGTGTGCCACGTGTTAACACATGGCGGACGATGTGCCACGTGTTGCCACGTGTCGGGACACGTGGCGAGAGTTGTGCCCCGTGTGGACGCGTGGCAGTCTTGTGCTAGAGGTGTCGGGACACGTCATCGCGATACGCGACGCGTAGGTTATCGCGTATCGCTGTTGACCCTTCCAGAAGGTTTGACCAAGCCCCATTGCGATACGCGATGGCTTGTCCCTTGTCCCCATCGCGTAGCGCGATAGGACAAGAAAACAAATTTTTCATTTTAACCTTGGAGTTTGAATTTGGCAGGAGTAGTCCCTTAACTTTGGAGAGTTGTCATTTTTGGCCCAAAATTCCCGTGATGTTACATCCTCCCCACCATGAAATAAATCTCGTCATCGAGATTGCTTCACGAGAATAAGTGGGGGTATTTCTTTCTCATTTCAGACTCGAGTTCCCAAGTATACTCAGGTCCTCGTCGGGAATCCCATTTTACTTTCACTATTTTCAAAGTTCGTCTTTTGAGCTTCTTAAGTTTTGATTCTTCGATTTGAATTGGGCGCTCAACAAATTTTAAGTTCTCATTAATTTCAACATCTATTAAGGCATCGAGAGAGATTCATCGGCTAAACATTTACGCAGATTCGAGATATGGAATACATCGTGTATGCCTTGCATTTCCTCGGGCAGTCGCAATCGGTATGCGATGGTACCAATTCGTTCAAGTACCTCAAAGGGTCCAACGAATCGAGGACTTAACTTTCCTTTCTTGCAGAAGCGGACTACGCCTTTCCATGGCGAGACTTTCAAAAGAACTTTATCACCGACATTGAATTCTAACGGCTTACGACGGACATCGGCGTAACTCTTTTGGCGATCACGTGCCGTCTTAATTCGTTCGCGGATTTGGAGGACTTTGTCGGTAGTTTCTTGGACTATCTCGGGTCCAGATAATTGGTTATCTCTAGTTTCAGACCAACACACGGGCGTTCTATATTTTCGACCATACAACGCCTCAAACGGTGCGGCTTGAATGCTCGCATGATAACTATTGTTATATGAAAATTCCATTAGGGGTAAATGATCATCCCAACTTCCACCTAAGTCTATCACGCAATCTCGGAGCATGTCCTCCAACGTTTGAATTGTCCTTTCGCTTTGCCCATCAGTTTGTGGATGATAGGCGTGCTAAGGTTAAGCTTTGTGCCGAGTGCTTGTTGGAAGCTTTTCCCAAAGTGAGACGTTAAACGACTATCTCGAAGCAATCCCACTTCCATACGGTAAGTTCGGGTTGCTGAAGCAATCCAGAAGGTTTTTGGTGTTCAGCCTTGACTTTTAAACACGTCAAACATTTTGCCACATGCGAAGCGACATCTTTCTTCATTCCATTCCACCAATAGTTCTCCTTGAGGTTATGGTACATTTTGTCACTCCCGGTATGCATCATGTACTTAGACCTATGGGCTTCGTTTAAGATCTTCTCACGCAATCCTCCCACAGTTGGTACCCAAATCCTGTCTGCCAAGTCTAAGGATACCATCGTCACCTTTGACAAGCGAGTCAATGGTGCCATTACGTTTTTCATCAGAGTTTGGGCGGATTTGATTTGGTCAACAAGATCGATTTGAAGTTATAGCCTTAACGCTCGGACTCTTTTTGGCTTTTCGTGCTCTTTACGACTTAAGGCATGAGCCACAACGTTGGCTTTACCTTCATGATAAACTATTTCGCAGTCATAGTCGTTAAGTGTCTCCATCCAACGTCGTTGGCGCATGTTGTGCTCCTTTTGATCAAAGATGTGCTTTAAGCTCTTATGATCGGTGTACACGGTAAATCTTATTCCATAGAGATAGTGCCTCCATATCTTGAGTGCGAAGATTATGGCGCCTAACTCTAGATCGTGAGTCGTGTAATTCTTCTCGTGTACTTTCAATTGACGAGAGGCGTAAGCGATTACTTTCTTTCGTTGCATCAATACACATCCCAAGCCGGAATGGGACGCATCGCAAAAGACGAAGAAATCTTCGATACCTTCTAGCAATTCCAGTATAGGAGCTTGGGTAAGCTTTTGTTTAAGTATATCAAACGTCTCTTGTTGTTTTGTTCCCCATTCATATTTTATGTTCTTTCAAGTCAAGGAAGTTAGAGGAACAGTGATTCGAGAAAAGTTTTCGATAAACCTTCAATAATAGCCGGCCAATCCCAAGAAGCTTCGAATCTCGTTTGGCGACTTTGGGATATCCCACTTCGAGATAGCTTCAATATTAGCGGGGTCTACTTGAATACCATTGACGTTGATGATATGACCAAGAAATTGCACTTTGTGCAACCAAAATTCGCATTTTGGGAACTTGGCATACAATTTCTCGACCCTAAGAGTTTCAAGTAACGTTCGAAGGTGATTCTCATGATCGGCCTTAGACTTAGAATAAATTAATATGTCATCGATGAATACAATCACAAACTTATCTAAGTAAGGCTTACTGATACGATTCATCATATCCATGAACGCAGCCGGCGCATCAGTAAGTCCAAATGGCATAACGGTGAACTCATAATGGCCGTACCGTGTTCGAAACACGGTCTTTGGAATGTCTTCGGATTGAACCTTAAGTTGGTGATAGCCGGAGCGGAGATCGATCTTGGAAAAGAAGCTAGCACCTTGAAGTTGGTCGAACAGGTCATCGATACGCGGGAGTGGATAACGGTTCTTGATGGTAACTTTGTTGTGGGCTCGGTAGTCTATGCACATTCACATGGATCCATCCTTCTTCTTGACAAAAAGTATCGGCGCTCTCCATGGCGATGAACTTGGTCTTATGCATCCTTTCTCGAGAAGCTCGTCAAGTTGTTTCTTCAGTTCTTTCATCTCGGTTGGTGCGAGGCGATATGGTGCTTTGGTGATCGGAGCAGTGCCGGGAATGAGATCGATTCTAAATTCTACTTCGCGATCAGGGGGAATGCCGGGGAGTTCGTCGGGAAATACATCGGCAACATCGGAAACTACAGGAACGTCTTTGATTTCCTTGGGTTTAGGTTCTTCGGTGACGTAGGCCATGAATGCTAAGCATCCTTGATTTAAACATTTGTTAGCCTTTATCATAGAGATTGGGCTAACTTGACCAGCATCCTTATCCCCTTCGATTCGTATGGTACGTTTGTCCGGGGATTGGAGTTCAATGGTCTTGCAATTGCAAAGGATACGGGCATGGTTGTTGGATAACCAATCCATACCCAACACAACATCAAAACCAACAAGAGTCATAGGTAGCAATTGGATGGGTAAAATGTAACCGGCTAATAAGATTTTTCCATTTTCTAAAGCCTCGGAGATTTTAACAATTTCACCACTAGCGGTCTCGACGCTTAGAGTTTTACTAAGTTTGATTAAAGGTTCGTTTAATAGACTACAAAACTGATAATCTATAAAACTTAAATTGGCTCCTGAATCAAACAAGACTCTAGCATAGGCATTGTTAACAAGAAACGTACCGGTGATGGTTTCCGGTGTATCGGCCGCTTTCTTCGTATCAAGGACGAACACTCTTGCATTGCCCTTCTTGGGCTCACTCTTCTGACCGCTACCACCCGCACCACCAGTCGCGGGCTTATTCTTGGGGCACTCGAAGCTAAGGTGTCCCATTTTCTTGCAGTTGTAGCAAGCCATCTTCTTCTTCCAGCAATCGGCCGTGGCGTGGCCAAATTTGTGACATGACTCACAAGGACGGGGAGTTAGATGGCATCGATCCCTATGGTATTTCTTGCAAGTTTTGCATTGTGGGATGACGGAGTTGAATCCCGACCTTCGTTGGTCAACTCCCTTACCCTTGAAACGGGTATTTCCATCCTTCCTCGTATCTTGCGTCGACACGACCTTCTTATCTTCTTTTTTATTGCGGATCATTCAGCCCATTAAGTATCCGGCCAATTCCATCGCAGAGTCGGCGGTTTGAGGCAAGTGCGACCTCACCATGTCACGAATTTCCCGCGGTAGCCCCCATATATAGTGTGTAACTTTGTGGATTCCGGGGTAACCAGCTGGGGCACCAAGCGGCAGTACTCGTGGAATTTGGTATTATACTCACGAAGGTTCGTTCCGACGACTTTGTGAGCTAGGAACTTGGTTTGGATTTGGTCCGTTTCATGCATCCGATAGAATTTTGATATTAACAGTTCCTTAAACTGGCTCCATGACAACCCATGCATTGCCTCCCTTCCTCTACTCATGATTAGCGTGTTCCACCACTCTAGCACTTCGCCTTTGAACATCAGGGCGGAGTATTGAATTTTCTCCTCTTCCGAACACTTGCTCGTGATTACAATCGTTTCCATCTCTTCAAGCCACCTAACAGTCGCGATGGCTCCCTTATCACCGTGGAATTCTTTCGGCCCATAATACTTGAAGTCCTTGAACGTACACCCACCAATCTTAAGCCTGTTAAATTCTTGACGAAAGCCTCAATCGGCATTTGATTCGTGTACACTCTCATCTACGTGCGAGGGTCTAGAACGGGGTTTGGAAATAGATTTTCGGGATGGATTAACCGAGTGAGAGTGAGAATGTTTCGTTTGACGAGATTGGGACCTAGCCATGGATCCTTCACTAACAACGTCTTTAATCATCTTTTGAATTCGATCCATAAATTTTTTGGGAATTGGATCTTCTTGTTCTTTTTCAGGTCCTTTTCCTTTTTCTTTTTGTTTTTCAGATTCCTTTCGGGAAACCTCAATGTTATTACTTCGTTGAGACATATTATCTTTTTCTTTTTATTCTTTTATATCTGAAATTTAACAAATGTTCTTTATTACACACATTTTATTTCATCATTTGTATATACCATGCATGGTATATACAAGGATTATTACAACATACTTATATATATACATTCATATCCGATGTATATATATATATTTATTTTCATATCCATACAACACATTACAAGCAAACTACATTACACACACATTCTTCCTACACCATTTCCACCATCGTCTCAGTCCTTCAGAAACTTCTTGACAACCCTCGTCAGTTTGTAGCATTTGTGAAGAAGCTTCTCTCCTATCTTCTTCTTCTTTTTCCCTTCCTCAGCCATCTTCTTCCAGTCACCAGTCTCGTGCAATGCGCGATCAAGGTGTTCCTCGTACGATTGTGGAATGACGTCGGGGTATCCGTATTGTGGCGGTGGGTCACGGTAACCTAGCGTCACCATCTCGAAGTGGTTTCTCGGTTCAGGATACGGGACGTAAGTCTGATCAGATGCAAGGTAGAGGTATGTCTTGGCGGCTTGATTTTGCTCACGAATCTCATCAGCTTGTTCTTGAATTGAAGGAATCCTTCCTTGAAATGGCAGGAAGCTTGATGAAGCTTGGTTCCTTAATTGCTCAAGATACTACACATACGGATCGACAGAACCGTAACTTGAATTGTTGGAAGTGAGTGATCCATCAATGGATGTTGATATCTCATTAGGGTTGTCGGGATGATCTTCTTCCGATTCGGTTTCTTCCATAGGATCCTCCTCTTCGGGATCCTCCTTTTCTTCCTCCAGAGGCTATTCCTCTTCTTCCATATACTGAGCGGGTTCGTTGATTATCGCAGGCATCTTGAAACTCTCGTAAGGCATCGTCACCCTCATTCTTGGTTTAGAGATGATCCTTCTCCATTGTTGGGTTGTGAGTTGACTTCATGAGCGGTAGAGCTTCCAGTATGCCACCTTCTCTGGTCAGAGTGGCACTGCATCCAATCGGAGGATGGGGATTTTTGTTATTCCTTTATGGGTCGGTTTGAAAGGAAGGTATAGGATGGGTGTGCATTTGGAAAATATCCGGTTGGGTAGTATTGTGGTACTTGTGGTGGTTGGTAGGTGGGAATTTCCGAGGGGTATGCTGGTTGATACATAGGCATTGAGGGTGGATGATAGCTCGAGTGTCTTGAGGGTTCGATTCTTGGTGGGGGCGGACTATCGGGTAGTTTGATTGGGCATTGTTCAGTTCCGGGGAAGTACACCGGTTTGGGACGTTCAATATATTGGTCCCGGCGAAAGAAAGACTCAAAGTAATCTTCATCCATGACGTCTTTTGGGAATTTGTAATATTTCCTTGCTCTTCTTGCTTCACAATCATAATACTCCATTAACTTCTCATACGACATCTTTAATGGGTGGTTTAGAATATAAAGAGAGAAAGAAAGGGTTACCGGCCAATCTTATCCCTATTCAAATAAACAAGTAAAATATTTTTCTATGCTTGGATCGAAGCTTGGGTATTGCTTTATGATTCCCAATTTGCTAAGATCGATGGCTCTGATACTAACCTGTCACACCCCCATACTAGGCCTAGGCGTGTGACTCGATAGTTGGTACTACATTTGAAAATAAATCAGAGTTATGGTTAATTAGCAGAAGACTTATAAAATATAAGGATCAAAGTTATAAAATATTTACATTACAAAAGATGGAAACAAGTTCCATTTGTGTTTACTTGTTTTAAGTTTACAAAACCACCATTTTAGTTATATTAACATTTAACAAAAAATTATCCGAGCCATCGGATTCTTGAGCCTTCGTCCCTTAGCTCTAATCTTGGTTACCTGCAAAATGTTATAAAAATACGTCAGCAACGAATGCTGGTGAATATGCTGACGCGAAAACATTTTCTTTTACTTTGTTACCCCTCGAGGGTTACGCATGCCTCGGCCCATCTTGGCTTTGGAATAACAAAGTTAAAACAATATCATTATAAACTCAAGCCTCTACCTAGGTCACCCCAGCAATACACCGCAGCGTCCCGACGTACTTAGGTACCTTAAATATACACAAGGTCATTCTCACTCGATCATACTTTGGTTCGGCCCATCGTGGCTGGAGTTCGTGACCAGGCGTGGTGCGATGTGCCCACCGCATTTTACCACATATGTAAGGATCCAGACAAACGTATAGTACAGCCTGAGGGCTAGGATTTTACTTTTATTAATAATGTTTTTAGAGACACTTAGTCTCATGTAAAGTTTTACACATAACACGTTTATTTATTGAAAACAAGTTTGTAAAAGTGGGGCGTATTCACCTTTGTTCGGGATCGGTTTCCAACACCGTCCATGCGTAATCTTTCTTGCTATCTCGCACCTATAGTACGAGTATAACTTTTATTAATCGGATATACAATCCAGCTTAAGACCTTTAGTCTTATTATCTCGATGAACCTGTAGTTCATTTCTTTTAATTTAAAACCTTTAGTTTTAAAAGCAATATTTATAAACATTTAGTTTATTATAAAAACCCGACGTTTCTTCTTTTTTAAGAAACGTATTCTTTTTCTTTTATTATTTAAGAATACTCTTATTACTTAAATAATAGTTATAACAAAGAACTATATAACACACATATATATACACTTTCATATTCTTTATTTTCTTTTCTTCGTTATATAATTTCTTTCCATAAACATCGAGCATAATTCCGACTTAGGGCATTAAGCCTTTATAATATTTTATTATTATTTTAGTCGGGTAGTAAGCCTTACCTTTTCTCGGCTTATAATTCCCTAGATACTCGAGCTGCACTTCTACGCCGCTTACCTTTTCAACACTCGGCTTGATCGCCATTTCACTTCGGCACGCAAATCGAGGCACCCAATCTTCCCGACACGCACTTCGAGGTGATCATCGGGTTGTAAGAACGACACCACCTTCTTGCTCGGAACGTCGTCGGGGAGTGGTACGAATATCGAGTTATGGCACGTTTATCAGTGAATCGGAGCACGGTTTTCGAGGTGGATCGTTGGCATGAATTTCGAGGTTTAGATAGATGTTTAGAGAGAGAGTTTTAAGTTGAGTTTGGTGTGAATTGTGAAAACCCCGGACCTGCTATTTATAGGCAAAAATTTGGATACTATCGCGATACGCGATAGGCTCCTTGTCACCCATTGCGTAGCGCGATGTAGCTTCGCATCGTCACCACGTAGGTCTGCCACGTGTTGCTACGTGGCAGACGGTGTGCCACGTGTTAACACGTGGCGGACGATGTGCCACGTTTCGGGACACGTGGCGAGAGGTGTGCCACGTGTGGACGCGTGGCAGTCTTGTGCCAGAGGTGTCGGGACACGTCATCGCTATACGCGATGACGTAGGTTCAACCAGCGATCGCGCATCGGTGTTGACCCTTCCAGAAGGTTTGACCAATCCCCATCGAGATACGCGATGGCTTGTCCCTTGTCCCTTGTCCCCATCGCGTAGCGCGATAAGACAAGAAAACAGATTTTTCATTTTTAACCTTGGAGTTTTAATTTGGTAGGATTAGTCCCTTAACTTTGGAGAGTTGTCATTTTTGGCCCAAAATTCTCGTGATGTTACAGCGGCCATCTATTAAAGAATTTAACAAAGTTCAGTTTAGTGTTTTCGATATCAAAAATTTTAGTCGTGAATACCCTTTAATGTCTCCAAGACAATTAATGATTAAAATTTAGAACCCAACAGTTCATTCAAATAGTAGTTAGGTGACCTTTATCCCACTATTCAAAATAACAAGGTAGTCAACGTTTGACGATTGCAACCCTTTGCAACTTCTAGTGTTATGAGATCGGTTAAACATCATATGTTTAATCCTATCAACACCTTTGTACCCCATGCTTCGGTGACCCTATTCACTTTAATAAACCCCATTTTATTATGAAATCATTGATAGTAAATAAAACCAAATTTATAACTTAATAATTTCAAGGAATCATATTTATGCAAGTTGTCGATTTTAATGTTAACATCAAACATGATAAAACAATAAACATCAATCAACCACACAAGCATAAAATACAATCACATGTTCATAACCACCTAAACTTTGACAACACTTGTTGACCGAAACAAGTGCGTCATAAGGTCTCTCCTAAGGGACGAGCATGACACAAGGTATGAGATGGTGAACTCCTACTTTACTCCGCATCTTATGCTTCAAGCATTCACTTCTTTTTGTGATTCTTCTTCTTTATTTGGGCTTCCATTTGGGCTTCAACCAAAGTGGTGTTGTAGTTGTATCTTCTTTTACAAAATATATCCTAATACAATTTTCTAGTAAAAGGAAATACAACTATTCTACTTATTATTACAAACCATTTGAAAGAATAAATAAATTACAAACCCGAATAAAGAATATTACAAAAAATGAATAAATCACAACAAGACATTTCAATATACACAAGGTTATGGCTAGGTTATGAACATCTACACAAACAGGTCAACCTTGGAACAGAGTGGTTCCCCTTTAGACCCTTAGTTCTCGGCCTAAAACAGAGAACACAGAGTTCTCGGCTAAAACCAAAGTTTCAAAGTTTTAGGCCCGAAAACTTTGGTTCACAGAGAACCTAGTGTTCTCGGTCAACACCGAGAACTAGTTTTCGGTCAACCGAGAACTATGGTTCACAACCATGAGTTCTCGGTCCAACCGACAACATGTTTTTGGTCAACCGAAATCTCATGGTTCCCAACCATGAGTTATTGGCCAACCAAGAACACGGTTTCGGGTGTCTTCGGCTAGACCGAGAACCATGGTTTCCAACTATGTTCTCGTCCAGAGCTGAAGAACACAGATTCAGCCCAAACAAAATTTGGCAACCAAATAACAATTTTTCCAGATTTACCACATGCATGTATGGTACAATCTTGAAAAATCAAAGGCCAACCAAAATGCCTAAAGTTTTCGGCCAATATGGTAAGAAATACCATCTAACCTGAACACTTTGGATCCCATTTTGAAGCATGTAATCGTATAAGCGACTCTTAATGCCATTGTTGGGTTTTTAGAAAGATTATCAAAGACCAAATAAACCAATTTATAAGGAAACCACATCAGAAATAAAAGTTTGTAAATCTTGTTTTACCAATACACATAAACCTGATTATGTTAAACCCAACCCAGGATCCATATACGATTATACATGTTATTAAACAACCATAGGGTCATAACACACATACCTTAACGTCATCGGATATGAAGGAGATGAACGATAGAATGACAAGCTTCCAATGGAGGATACCTCAAACTTGTATACCCAACGAGCTTCAACAAACACCAAGGTTGCTAGGGTCCTTACACTCTTGCAATCTCTTGTTCTTCCTTTTGGTTTTCGTCCGAGAGAAATAGTAGAGAGAAAATGTGTGTGTGAGAAGGAGTAAATTGATGCAACCAATAATTATGATCTTCCAATGGAATCCATTGCATGTATGGAAAATAACAAAATGAAGAGAGAGAGTGAGAGATGGGGCCGACCACCTTGGGTGGGTTCCCCCCCCCCCCCCAAGATCTCAAACCTCATTTTTGTTTATTTTTTCTTTTACACATTTTGTTATTTATCCAAATAAATAACATTACTCTCAAACATAAATTATCCAAATAATTTATCTAACACACAAATGCAAATATTTTGAAAACTCATTTTCAAATGCTATAAGTGTTGATTATTATTACTTAGATCATATCTAAAAATAATTATCGTGGCGTTTGTCTAGCTTGTTATTGGGTATGACCCGACTTGGATCATTACTTACTAGTCACATCAACTCAAATATGTGTTTTGGGCATGTCGATTCCAACATATTTTACACTTAGAATCTTTTGCAATTTGATTTACTGAATATGTATCATTAATTAGGGTTTCTAGAAGAAATGACAGCTGTCAGGTAGGCCTGTAAAAGGAATAATTAGGGCACGCATAAAGACGAACGAACGAACGTGAGACAAGAGATACGATTAAGGCAACCGATATTATTCCTGAATATTGATTGTGAAGGCTGTTCTTTATTACGTCCTGACAAAAACATTCCCTTTCTGTTAACCCTGATTGATTCCCGTTTGTAATAATCTTTCTATAAATGGAAATCTTTGGAGTGACAGTTTGTGTTTGTTTACTTTCATATTTCCAGACAACATATATATATATATATATATATATATATATATATATATATATATATATATTGTGTTAGTGATTCCGCCGTTAACACGATATTTGTTCTTACCCTAAATAGTAAGTCGTTAACCTGTCTTGTCAACACCTCACGGTGTGGGTTGTGATAGTGGTAAAGTGATTGTTATACGGGACCGACATAAATATATATATATATATATATATATATATATATATTTAAATAAGTATTTTATTTATGATCATGAATCAAAAAAATATTATATGTTAAAAGATTAATAAATCTTTTTAATATTAAACTTTCGTGAGAACGCACCCTATCATTAAATCCGGAACCTCTATATATTTTTAGTTTCGTTGTTGAATTCTTGTTTAACTTCGGTCATTATTATTACATAGGAAATTCGTTTGTTGGTATATCTCGTCGAGTGTGGTTTATCTCTTTTTGTTGTTTTCATTCACGCTTTGCTTATTTGACCAGGTGAGTAATCACTCCCCTTTTTACTTATTTTAAATCTTTTGGGGACATATGCGTAATTTATCTATTTACCTATTATTTAATACTCAATTTGCAGTTGTTTGTCTTGTGTGTTTAACGGTTTATACCTAACGTTTTATATTCTTATATGCTTTGCTTGAATACATGTCGGAGAGGTCCAACATATTCTCAGTCTAGTATGATCATACGTTCGTCGTGTTAGTCATCGTTCAGTTTCATCTGGCATCAGGCTTACCGACATCATTATTTACTTGCTTATTGGTTAAATTGCTTATCTCACTTGACACAATTTGCGTTTTTCTTTATTATATATATATAGTATATATATTTATATGTATATATTATTTTATATCTCACTTATCTAGTGTTTTACTCACTTAACATGTGTTGTTGACAAACCTTTCTATTTTATATACATATACAGGTTATCGTAGGAATTTAATGGAAGTTGGTGAAGACTTAGTGAAGAATTAAGTTAGAAGAAAACTTTTAATCAAGATCATTAGAAATATAAATTTGTATTGTTGCATTTATGGATTATGTACTTGTTTGTATTTGTATTATTTAAAAATTGAATTTAATTAATAGATATTTTCATTTAAATAATGCATGATAGTACCTTGAGAGCTATGAGCAATTAGCTCACGCCCCGACATTTCCGCCTTAGGTTGGGGTGTGACATATTGGTATCAGAACCAAAGGTTTAAGATAGGTCGTTAGTGTTACCTACGGAACATGCGTAGGAGCCCCATACGTGCTTATTTATTTACCTGATGTGTTATATTTGTTTGTTTACTGCTTGCGTACTTACTTGCTAGATTAAGTACCTATTTAACTGTTTGAATGATGATTATTTATATTATTCTTTCGTTATGCACACAAACACACAACTCCGAGGCTATGCCATAACCTTCAAAGAAACTTTTTCGTAAATATTTTGGATCAAAGTATATTGCCTTTTGTTTTTTGCGAAATTCATTAAGAATTCCCTAATTTTGTTTTTATACTTTTATCTCGTCATCTAATTATCACGCATTGATCATTTTGACTACATCAACTTATAAGTATTTACGCTATGTACCCCTTACCTTATAAACTTTAATCTTTATTCCTCATGATACGACGCAAATCCCTCATTTATGAAAAGCAAAGTCTTTATAAAATAGTTAAACTTTTATTATTTAAATGATTTCCTCAACTTATCATTCATCTTGTAAATCTTTAGTTTTGATCCTCATAGAATGACTTTTGTAAGAAATCACCGTCGTCCTTGACATCAATGGTCTAGTTCTTGTGACCACCGTATGGTCGCGTGTACAGCCAAGGAGTTAACTGCTACAACCTCTAAAATATATACTCAAATTCAAAACATTAATACAACCAATTAAAACTTGTTCATTAACTTCTTTGATTGAAATTTTAATTCATTTACCCCTACTCATCCTCGCAACAATAACGATGACAACAACAAGCACAAGTCTAATCATAAAAACTATGTTGTTAATCAAATCAATCATTAACCACGACAAAATCAAAGTATCCCGAGCAAGAAACTCCCCATCAATATTCACTCGTTATGCCCATTAGTAACATTCATCATTCGATTTAATCCTCATGTCGTTTTTGCACCCAATGTAATCGCTTCGATCATCCTTGCATAAACTTACCCTACACCGCCTAATACACAAGTTGTCCCGCAACAACTTACCCCTTATGCTCAACCTGATACCTCTACTACCCGTGCTTGCTACCATACATGAGACCCAAATCCTCTCAACGATATGTGCCCTCATATTATCCATGCCAGTCAAGTTCAAACTATAGTTACACCCTACTACATTATCCACCAAGTCCAAACCTATCGATCCCACGTCCTTCAAGCTCCTCCCATCAATCAAGGCAACCATACATAACCCAAACTTATGAACTTGCACACCTGCAAGCTCAAGTTTAGAAAACCTACTCTAATCAAACCACCATCTTGCAAACCGTTCATGCTCAGGTTATTCAAGCAGTGCCGAATCAATCTACCTTGATTGCTAAAGCTCTTATGGATCAAATCACTCAAGATGCTCAAGATTCTAGGTTTGAAGTCACACACGACTAAAGATTTAAGCTACTGGAAGACTTTGCCCTTAGTAGTATTTTGTCATTTTTTAATTTATTTTTGTTGTGTATCGATTCTTCATAAAGTTTGGATTAACGTTTTTATAAATTAATAAATTAAGATTTCCTGTTGTTATGTCTCTCGAGTAGAGTTCAAAAATTTTAGAAGGGTTTTATAAAATTTCCCCACTTTAATTACTAAACTGTAAACATTTGCCTATTTAAAGATGTCTCACTTAAAACTCCTTTCCCTAAAGGATTTCTATTCTTAAAATTTATATTTTCAAACGTTATCCACACTTTAGGAAGAATCATGTGGACCATCTCACGATGAAAATAATTATGGTCCGGAACATAATTATTGAAGTCCTTGCATGGAAATCATGATGTGTAAGATTGTGTGTCATAATATAGAATTGAAAGTTGTAAGGCCCCGTTACCGGTAGCCCTTCTTTAGTGTTGGATTTACTCATAAACGCGGTTCTAAATATCAGAGTTAATAAAAACTTTCGCGGAATAATATAAAAGTCAACCATTCATTACAACATCCATAACGTGTCTTTCAAAAACATAACATAAAACATAGCATTTCAAACATCACGACAATCTCCAGATACCAGCCTCTTCGGATCCTGCCATGTGTCTTCCTCAAGCCAACTGCCTCAGTCGATTAGCCTGCGTGCATACTAAAAGTTAGCTACGCTGAGTGAGTTCTAGTTAATCATACAACATACAATACATTCACATACTAGCATATGCACCCGGAGGTACATACCTTCATATCTTCTTACACACTTACTTACATACGCACTTTCATTCTTTCTTTCGTACTTACTTACATACTTTCATTCATACGTATACGTTTTTAAGAGCATTCTGCCCTATAACCTTCGTCGATATTATTAGGGTCGTTCCCTACGTTCGCCGATTGTATTAGGGTAGGTTCCCTACATTCGCCGATACTATTAGGGTCGGTTCCCTTCTTTCGCCGATATTATTAGGGTCGGTTCCATACATTCGCGCTACTATAACATACCTGTCATTTACATACTTTCCTTGACGATATGTGCAATCTCCGAAGAGCGTTCACGTACCATAAACATTTCATACATATATTGTTCATACATCATACATATTCATACATACGTCATTCATACATCATACATATCAATCATACCTTTAACTAACACTTGACGGCACATGCAATATCCGAAGATCGTTCACGCACCGTCAAGCAATCGTCATACATAAATCATACAAGGCATACACTTACCACCTAAGGTAAGTGTATTGACTATTACATCGAGTATGCACACAGCCCCGAAAACATAACAAGGAAGTGGGCTAGAAACTCACCTCAATGCGGTTGCGTCCACTGTTTATGGTTATTCCCTTCATGAGTTGTGCACGACTAACTGTGTAATAATTATACGTATGAATAAACTATCACTACACATATCGTCTTTCTAGTTTAATTATTACCCTCAACGAACGGGGGTCCGGGGGCAGCGCCCCTGGCAGCGGGGTTGTAGGGGCGGCAGCCCCTAGCGGGGTCCAAGGGGCAGAGCCCCTGGCTAGGGTTAATGAAAAATTTTATTTTCATTAACTGCCTTAACACATTTTCCATTAGGATTTTGAATCATTAAAAAATTTGCTACTTAAAAGTACAAGGGCTTCTTTGTAATTAAATCATTCTTTTCTAAGTCCAGGGACCATCCCGTCATTCTGTTAAACTTCTAATTCTTTACATTTCTCTTAACGAACTGATCATGGTAACGAACTGGACCCTCTAACGAATCAGTCCATATAGCGAACCAGTCCAAGTAGCGAACTGGACCTTCTAATTCTTTATCTCCTTTAACGAATGACTATAACGAATTGGGGCTAATTCGTTATCTTTTAGTTATAGCGAATCAAAGGTAATTCGCTATCTTTTCCCCTAACGAACTGAAGCTAATTCGTTACATTTCCACAGACGAATCAGCTTAGCGAATAACTTCTAATTCGTTAGTTACCCTTAGGGAACTAGGGTTAGGTCAGGGAATGTAAGAACATTCCCAGACATTCCTTATCCTCGTACCACTATTCCGGCGCCGCCTTTGCCGGAAAATCGGGTTTTCACCAGAAAAACGAGTTCTAACTCATTTTTCGCCGTTTTTCGTCCCGTTCGATCCAGTTCTGAGCTAGGGTGACCCCTAAGCTCATCATAGGTTCGGTTTATACCCGATTCTACCCGGATCTCGTGACTTAAACGGTTTAACGGTGTCGGCTCGTCGTTTCGTGACCATAACTAACGGATTTAAGCTCATACAACAAAATACTACCATACCTTGGGTCGGGATTCGTTTCTTCTTCTATATTTCGGCTAGAGAGAGAGCTTAAGTGTGTGTTTGAGCGGTGTATGGAATATGTGTAAATGAATGAAAATTGGGTATTAAAGTTTTATATATTTATGGATCATGGGCTTAGCCCATGGTCTTTCCTTCTTTCTTTCATACCCAAGTCTATAACCCATATCCATTTTACCCAACACTAGCCCAACTCATATTCTAGTTATCTAAACCGATAACGACCCACTATAAAATAGACGAAATATATTTTATTATTATAACCAAAAGTAGGATGTTACAAAAGTGGTTGGGATGACAGTACAAATATAAAAATGATAAGGACATGGTGGATACTCCGCTGGTACATCCTATAAATAAGTGCCTTATCGGATTTGCATTTGGAGTGTTATTTTAACTATTAAAAGTTCTGTGTTATGATAAAATTTTAAAATTTTCTTTCTTCAAAACTGGTTTTGTTTTAGTATCCTTTAATTTCGGGACAAAATTTCCAAAAGTAGGTGAGACTGTAAAACTCGGATTTTCTAAATTAATAATCATTAATCATAACTCTACCTGTTTTTATATTTGGGAAACGTTAAAGAGAAATATCGCGTTATTCGAGTAATATTATTCAATTAATATTTGTTATTTATTTTATATATATATAATAACTTTGAAAATATTCAATTTTAACCATCACGCTATACTTTAACCCAAATCTGTTTCCATCTCTAATCATCAAGGACCTATGTGCAAATTATGATTATTATGATCCATTAACCCGTTTACCCTTTTACCTAACCCGTATACCCGCATCCGTATTCATACCATATACCCTTTTAGTTTTCTTGAGCCTAAATTCTCGTTGTAAACTAGGAATCAAATCATGCATTGTTCTACTCTTGCTATAATCGGCCTGCCGACTCAATTAAATAGGAAACAATGATCAAACGTGATACGAATTGCTTAATTGGCTAACCCGTCCCTAACCTGGACTGGGATATACGTGATCTGCGCATAATAATTCAATTCCTTATACCTATACAACCCTCATACCAGCGCCAACTAAAACCCCATAAACAATTAAGTTATAAATTGTTCCTGGTACCTCTTTGTCATTGTATTTATGCCAACCACTGTATCAATCTGTTACCCTTCGTATTATCGTTCTATAAGGTAATCAGTTTTATGTTTTGGTTCGTATTAAGGTCTAGATCATTAACCCTATACTTAATTAATCAATCAACACCAATTAAACGAATTAATGATCTAGGGTTCAGAGTGTTCCTAGTTCGCGTCTGGTAATGTTTAAAGGTTTTACGTTTCAAGTTATAACTACACAAAACCCTAGCTCAGATGGCCACGGTGGTGGTGTTCTTGGTTCGGACTGCTGGGGGGCGCAAGTTCGAACCCCCAGCCCGTTTTCTTTGGTTTATTTTTGTTAATTATCCATTAAAACCATAATATAAATATAATTAATAAAATAAGTTATATTATAAACTCATAAATAATTTGTATTTTATTAAAAACCGACAACTTAACTAATCGTTTTCCCGAACCTTGGTTAAAACCATATATATATATATAAAGTTGTGTATATATATTAGTTATTAATGATTTTTAGAGATTTTTTAATTAATATTATTGATATAAAACGATAAATAAACTCTAAAATTTATTAAAACCGACAAGTTAAAGTTATGGTTTTTCCGAAATCTTTACTTAAAATCTTATGTACGTATATATATATATACATATATATATATTCATATAATTATAATATAAATTGATTTAAAAATCTAAATAATAAGGAATTTAAGTAAATATAATACTTATAAATATATCAAATATATTTTAATTAAATGGATTAATTTTAGTACACGGTTTTGCGTCTCAAGTCTTTGTATTTATCGTTTATTTAATATAAAAGTTATTTATATTTAACCTAGTTCGTTAAGGATGTTTAATGAACTAGCCCTTAAGTTTAGTCCCTTCTGATTCGTTAAGGATGTTTAACGAATCAGGGGGTGTTTCGTTAAGATTATTTGTTATTTGTATGTAACGAAGTGGGTGACTAGTCTCAAATATGAGAAATCCATAGGTGGTGGAGGCATCACTATCGGTATAGGAGAGAGCATCGAAGTAGCAGTGGAAGGCCTTGGTATTGTAGATAAAACTGATTGAGGAATCATACCAAGCATGGGATCCTTCGTAAGCGTAGTCGTCAAAGTTAATTCCGGGGTGCTAGTAGTAAGTGGCACCACCGGTATTTGAGGAGCGGACGACCTTGTATGTTGAACTCCAAATGAGATGCCAGCACCAGCCGACACTCGTCGTTTAGACGACCCTTCACCCACCAACTCTTTTCCTTTTCTTTTGCGTTGATCAGCTATAGTAGCAGCTAAAGAAGCTTCAACCGCAGCCTGTTGTTCATCATGGGCATCACCATCACTACCATTACAACCATTACCATCATCATCATCACCTCCATTGTTCCCACTGGTCCTTCCTCACGCTTAGAATCCGAATCATCATGGATCCAGCGATCATTGTCAGGACATACATAATCTAGATTCACCAGATTAATTGTTTGGTCCGCGGTGTCTCTTTCCCGTAAATCTTCATTCTTCGTACAATATCAGCAGTCATGTGTTCAATCAGGATCACATCACCCACTAAAGCTTGATCAATGACCAAATTCGGAATCAAATCTTGAATGATCAACTGAAGAAAACAAGGGTACATCAGGAACTTCTTACGTTGAACCACCCTATGGCATTGTTCCTTAAGGTGATAAAAAATGATCTCTGAAAAGTTGAATGACTTGTTTAGAATCAATGCGACAAATGTCGATTGTAACATAATTCGACATTCATCGAAGTCACCTTTACCTCCTCCTAAGCAATGGATCAGCACGTGTAATAAATACTTGTAGGTGGGATATAAACCATTCTTGTTATACATTGAAGCTTCAAGATCACCACCATAAAATACTCGATGGAATAAACCTCAGATCAAACCTTTGTCAAATTCACAAGGATAATCGATAGTGTCACCAAACTGAAGCACCCGTCGAATAACATTAGTGTCAACAGTAATAGGCGTTTGGTTGACCGTAGCTTCAATATGATTATCAGCCTCAATGTATCTAGCTGTAGTCCAAAACTGATGAATAATGCTAAAATAGACTGTCGGTCGTGCAGTTACAGCGTGATGAATAGCCGAACGTCTAACAAAACGCCAACAAATCACCGAATACATCTTCATCTGCAAAATTCGTACCGACAAAATCACAAATGTTATGCTTTTGTCGTACGGAAGAAGTGGTAGATCTTGTTATTGAACTTGCTGGGGATCAGCAACAGGAGGATCTTGTTCCGGATTATCAGCCATTGAACTGTATAAACAACCCGAGAATTAATGATAGTGAATATAAATAATACTAATGTAATTAATATATAATTAAAAGTTTAATTAAAAACAATTTATAAAACCTTTTAATTTTGAAATAATTAATATGTCATTCGTTGTATTCTAATTCGTTATAATGAATTGATAATCCGTTATAGCAAATTAGCTACTACGCTATCATGTAAATAGTTAACGAATTATGCTTAACGAATCAATAATAAAATTTAACGAATTAAGATCTAATTCGTTATAAATAACAAATGAGAATCTGATTCGTTATAAGTTACGATTCGTTAGCCTGATTTGTGTGAAATGTATAACGAATTGGACACGAATGAGTTCCAATTCGTTAAATAATTAATAAATGGCCAATTAAGCTTAATGTTTGACTAAATTGGTCAAGGTCAAAATCACCAAGAACACTAAGAGTCAACATTGTAATTCAGAAATCAATTACACCATAATCATCGATGGATAACCAAATAAAGGATCACAAGGCTCTCGAAAACCCATTGCGATTAGAATGGTATAGAGTAGTAGTACCAAAACATGGTACAAATTGGTTAATTCAAGGGTTTATTCCAAGCTTAAAAACCCGATAGTAAAAACCAATAATTAACCCAACAAACATCCATCGAATATGACGTAACACATCACGTTTTGATCGCATTTACCTTGTGAAGAAAAATATATTATTAGTACACAATATAACGATGCTCAAAGATTTTGGAAAAAATCACCAGAGTAACAGTAGGAAAAGGTGATGAAGAAAGTGAATAGTGTGTGACGAATCGACTTCACAAATCCCTATATAGTCTGACACGCACTGTTTCCAATGTAACGAATCATCTGATTCGTTTGAATTTTGAATTAACGAATCAGGTGATTTGTTATCTTAAATTAATACGTGGCATAACGAATTACAAGTGGTTTGCGAAAATCTTAACGAATTAGAAGCCATTCTTTACAGAGTGGCAGAAACGAATAAAAGTTAACGAATTAGAGTTCAATTCGTTATAAATGACCTTAATTCGTTAAAAGTTAATGAATCACCTGTAACGAATTACTTTATGTAATTTTAAATTAAATAATTAAATTAATTAAATCAATTAAATTAAATATTAACTAAACAATTAAACCAAATAACTTAAATGAATCAGCGAGAACCCACATCTCGATGATCGAATACCTTAAAGTGTTTTACGCTTTGAAACACTTAACTTAAAAAAAATAAATAATATGTAAAATGAAAGAGTAAAATCTTTTTGGTATTTTGAGTTTTTGTTAATGAAAAATATTTACTAGAAAAATATATGAAAATTAAAATGTAAAACAGGAAGATATTTTTGTGTTTTTGTATGAGTTTTTCAAAAGCAGTACATATTTTTGGATTTTTGACGAGTTTGAGCAGAGAATCATATTGACCAGATTGCCCTTCCATCACAGTTTTATATTTCAGTGATATTGTGACTGGCGTTAAGTCGGTCATTGGTATTGTTGTCCACCTAAATCTAAAAACAAACCTTCAAGTGTTTTTGCGATATGATTAACGGTTCAACTAAAGCACATAATATCAGAAACTATCAGCCTCAATCTTGGTTCAAGCTTAATTTGATTTTTGCCATATCACCCTAACTTGACTTAAACCATTATATTGTTGATCAAAATTTGAATTTTATAGAAATTTATGAGCAATGCATTGAGTTTCCTTTACTATGAGTGAGTATGCACGAGTCAATCTGTCGGCATACATACATTGTATCCCCTGGGGTCCGTTTCTTAATGGTATTGAGATGCGCGCAAGGGAGAAACAAATGTATGACTAACAGCGGATTTTGATCAAGTCAGTAATTTATATTGTACGAGGTACAGTAGTGATCAAGTTAAATGACTTTGGGTTTGCTCTAAAGGCAAGTGAAATATCCATACAGTGTCCAAAATCTCAACGTATGTTATTTGCTTTATTCTATTTTTGGGTGATCAAACAAATATAAGGCTTGAGTATGACAAGTTATTACATTTCTGCCATCCTCACTGAGATTTGTGCGAGAGACTAACACCTCTTTCAATTTGGCATTTCTTTATGTTTATATCACAAACTTTACTCTAACGGTTTGTTTAAGACCGACCAATGCACCAATGCAATTAAGCACTCAGTCTTTTAAGCTTATTTCTTGCTGGATATGCGGTTAAAATAATCAATGTACTATCATTTCCTCTTTTTGCTCCAAAAACTCAAAATTTTGAAGAGCATAAAATAAAATAAATTTAATCGCCCCAGTTACATTAAGTCTATAAATAAATGGCTAATCTATCCACTCACAAGTGAATAATAGGATCAAAACATGCAAGCATGCTCCACAAACTTAAATAACTGACATAATTTTCAGCGAGAAAATAAACTAAAACGCATAACGAACCCAAACTACTTTCCATTATCAGGTAAATGGTTATCCCGAATATTTACAAGTAAATATTAGGACCAAACATTTACAAGTACATATCCTTCAAATATAAGTAATTGGCATATTTTTCAGCGAACGTATGCAAAAATCTTTTTGGTTTTTCTCTATACATACTAAGACCACAATCTTTTTGTCCTTTCAATTTTCTTATAAGCAAAAATTTCACAATTTTTTTTTTAATTTTTGGATTTTTCTATACAAACTGAAAACACAATATTTTTGTCTTTTCAGGATTTTAAAATGTTTTTGGATTTTCAAAAATATTTAAAGGAAAAACATTAAGAACAAGAAAACCACAATATTTTTGTAATTTTTAAAATTTTCAAATGTTTTTGGATTTTAAATTTTTTTAATGTTTTTGGGTTTTATCTATATAAACTAAAAGCACAATATTTTTGTATTTTCTATTTTTCACCCCCTAAAACCATAATCAAACTAAAATTTAAAGAAAAATAAAACAAAATAAAGATAGTTATCCTTGTTTCAGGATATCAGCAAGGGTTTTCAATCCATTTAAAACAAGAAAAAATTGAAAACGAGTTTTGTCAAAGGCTTTGGTAAATAGATCGGCTTTTTGAAAATCAGTATGTACTTTCTCAAGGTCGATTAATTTCTTTTCAAAGCAATCCCGTATGAAATGATATCGAATTTCGATATGTTTCGTTTTAGAGTGTTGTTCGGGATTTTTGGTGATACTTATGGCAGCAGAGTTATCAATCAAAATAGGAGTAGTAAGAAACTTCAAACCGTAGTCGCGCAGATGTTGTTGAATCCACAAAACCTGGGAACAATTAAAGCAGTCTTTTTATATATGTTATAAATATATATATATATATATATATATATAAGTATTTTATTTATGATCATGAATTAAAAAATATATTATATGTTAAAAGATTAATAAATCTTTGTAATATTAAACCTTCGCGAGAACGCACCTGATCATTAAATCCCAAACCTCTATCTATTTTTTGTTTCGTTGTTGAACTCTTATTTAATTTCTGTCATTATTATTACTTAGGAAATTCGTTTGTTGATATACCTCGTCGAGTGTGGTTTACCCCTTTTTGTCATATTCATTCCCGCTTTGCTTATTTGATTAGGTGAGTAATCACTCCCTTTTTACTTATTTTAAATATTTTGGGGACATATGCGTACTTTGTCAATTTACCTATTATTTAATACTCAATTTGCAGTTGTTTGTCTTATGTGTTTAACGGTTTATACCTAACATTTTATATGCTTATATGCTTTGCTTGAATACATGTTGGAGAGATCCAACATATTCTTAGTCTAGTATGATCATACGTCCGTCGTGTTAGCCATCATTCAGTTTCATCTGAAATCAGGCTTAACGACATCATTATTTACTTGCTTATTGGTTAAATTGCTTATCTCACTTGACATAGTTTGCATATTTTGTTATATATATACATACATATATATATATATATATATATTATCTCACTTAACTGGTGTTTTACTCACTCAACATATGTTGTTGACAAACCTTTCTATTTTATACGCATATGCAGGTTATCGTAGGAATTTAATGCAAGTTGGTGAAGACTTAGTGAAGAATTAAGTTAAAAGAAAACTTTTAATCAAGATCATTAGAAAAATAAATTTCTATTGTTGCATTTATGGATTATTTACTTGTTTGTATTTGATTTATTTGAAAATTGAATCTAATTAATAGATATTGTTATTTAAATATTGCATGATAGTACCTTAAGAGCTGTGAGCAATCAGCTCACGCCCCGAAATTTCCGTCTTTGGTTGGGATGTGACATAATCATAAGTCCTAAACACCTTGAATGGAAGGAATGTAAGTCCGAACTGCGTGGCATATAAGTCCAACGTTCAACCTCAAACTTTGAAAAGTTTTCAAAAGAGAAATTTATTAACAAAAAATTATTCATGTTTTATATTAAAAGATATTTTGACCAAATATCAGGGGGTTAAAGTCAATTTGGGGTGATCTGGAGAAAGCCAAATAAGCCTTGAGAAGAGATATGAAACATCATAGTGCAATAAGTGTTATCCGTTTATGAGTTATGCAACTAATTGAATCTTAATCATATCACCAAAGTAATGAAGTTCGTGCTAAGTTGTTACCTACTATTAACCTGCCTAATGTGTCATAATAATGCTGAGAATGAAGTATTGAAAGGTGACTAATCAATATGTTCCCATGTTGAGATCTTTTCATAAAAGAAAAATATTTGAAATGATAAACTGAAATTTGATCTCATAATGCACCATTTGTACTTAAACTTTTGATCCAAAATGAAAATCTATTTAAAGTAAGGTTTAAATAAAAAAGTGTTGCATATTTACAATGAATATGTCGGAATATGTATTGTCAAGTATACTTGAATATTTAACTTTTGTTTCACTCTTTCGAGTAAACTAGATTAATTGTTGATATAATTATGTTTTGATTATGTTTGAATACTTTGTTTCTAAAATATAAGTGTTTTGGAGCAAACTTTGTTTCTCTTGTAATCTTTATGCTTTGAGTACACTTCTATGTTAAGATATAATATTATAAATGTTCTCAAGCATACCTTATGTGTTTGTAGCAATTTCGAGTAAACTTTGTTCCTCGATCATACTTGATAGTATATCTTTGGACAAAATTAACTCTTTGCTTGATTAAGTTCTTTCGAGTAAACTTCAATTTGTTAGGATATTCGAGTAAGTTTTAACATTTACGAATATTTCTAGGTTAATATATTGAGATCTTAATTTATTTCAAGAAAAGTTGTCTATTTAAGCAAATATACTTGATTATGTGGCTTGTGATTAATTTCTCGAGCAATCTCGTATATTCGAGTAAACTTCTTTCGATTTCTCACTTAGTATATTTCTAACGAGTAAACTCTAGATACGAGCAAGCTTTGGTAAAATACTTTATCAAGTAAGCTTTGTGTTTGAAAAATTTGAAAATTGGGTTTTAGCAGTATTCATATACTAAATGAGAAAAATCATTAAAAACCCACTTTCAAACACAAAAGGGTATGGTATAAAAGAGGGGCTTAGAAAAAAATTTTATTTATCTTTTCCCCCTCTCTCTCTCTCTCTCTGATCTACTATACCCAGCTTGCTCGCGACCTAAGCTATCGAACCGTTGCTCACTAAATCTCTCTAAATATCATCATCCATCCTAATTCTGACTTGGTAAGCTTTGATTAAATGATTTCTGACACTCATTATGTGGGTTTAGGCTCTCAATTTTTCAGTTTACTAACATCTCTGCTTTATGTGTAGGTTATTAAATTGTAGAGAACTGGTTCATAAAGACTATCCTTTTATACTTTCTTCTTCAATTATATATGCATGCATGTTCAATTAATGTTCAAAAATGACTAAATTATTCTTTGAATGTGTATTTTATTTGTGTGTATGCAGATATGGCATATAAATTTGAGAAGAAGCACAATATGTGCGCATTTCTCCAAATCACCGAGGAGAATCACTCATTGGAGCTAATGATTAATTGGCTTATTCGCTTAAATCTATGATTTTTTCTGACAGAATACCCCATTATCTACAAAAATAATCACACAGATTTATGGAAATATGCTCAATATGTAGATGACATAAATGGGAGAAGAAAAGAGGCCACTGTGCTTGATAGGGATATTGAAATCACTGAGCAAGTTGTACGCACAGGCCTTCAACTGAATCATGATTTTGCAGAAGAATTATCCTACTCCCAGCAGGGGTTGTTAAGAATATTTAAAGAGACATTGGGATATCAAAGCAACATTACTGAGGGACAATTCCAAAAGGGAATGTTTCCTTTAATCTACAGGATTCTAATTTATCACAATATTCAAAGTATGACTCCATGAAAAGGAACCTGGACATTGATCAGCAGGGAGATTGCAACAGCCACTGTTGCTGTTTTCTATGATCAACCATTCAATTTCTCCAAAATGAAATTTGAAGGAATGGTAACAAAATACGGAAGAGAGAGAATGAAAAGTTCTTGATGCATCCAAGATTTATACAAATCATTTTCAACAGGCTGTTTCCTGACTTACCAACTGCTGGCGCAACACATGTATTACAAGATCCTAATATTTACAGAAGGTAGAGTTTGATATACTCCCTTGGTTAATTAATAATGAAGTTGAGATAATGGAGGTTCCTGCTTCACCAGTGGTGAGCAGTGAGGAGGAGAGTAGTAATGAGGAAGATTATAATGATGAGAGTGACTCTGATGATAGTAATGATGATCATGATGTTGGAGGAGATGATGTTATTGTTAAAGAGAATATGGTTGATGTTATAGCACATGGTGAAGGGGAGACATTTCATGATGAAGTTGTTTCAAGTTTTGTTCACCATGTTTCAAATATTATACCACATGTTTAATCACCCCAAACATGAACCATACATTCCAACACCACCACACCCACCACACCCACCACAAACTTATGAACCATACATTCCTTCACCACTACACTCACCACCTCAAATACAAACACAATCCCACCTAACTGAATCTGAACATGAACCTTACATAGCAGAAATTATTACGTCGCATACTTTATAAACTAACAAAACACACATTACCAACCAACCAACCAAACACACATCACCACCTGCCCAAAGCCACACACCTTTGATTCAAACCTGAAACCCCTTACCACACACTAGTTAATAAATTATCCAATGCCCAATCCACCAAAGTCAACCAACCCAATCATATGAACCTGAACAGGTTTCCCCAGTCAATACACCATCCCCAACTGCAAGAATGATCTTATTGCAGAGAAATTTTGATCTCTTAGTTGAAAATTATGATTTGAAGACAACTAATACAGAGTTGAGGGCACAAAACAAAAATATGGAAAACCAGCTACAAGATTCCCTAAAAAGAATTCAAACCCTAGAGTATGAGGTTTAGAAGACCTCAGATGCACAAAAATAGGGGGAGAATGTCCCTGTGGCTGCTGGTGAAAACTCTCTAAAAATAATTTGAATTATGTATGATGTTAGTGATGATGAAGAGATCAGTGCAGTTGTGGAGGAAAGGGAGATTGTGGAAATTGATGAAATTGATCAAGATATTAATGATGAGGAGATGATTGAGAATGGCCCTTATCTTGATATTCTTTATGTAGAATTTGATGCAATTGATTATTTGATTATTGAAGAAAGAGAAGTGGTAGTAGATGAAGAATTAGAAGACTTGTTTAGGGAGATAGATGAGATGCCACCTCAGTGATGAAAGAGGTTGGACCATCTAGGCTTCCTGATGAAGATGAGGAGAAGACGAAGGATAAAGGAAAGGCTATAGCTGAAGATGAGAGTCAACTCCAGCAACTTAAAACCAAAACAGATGAATCCAGTGGATGACTTGAACATTAAAACATATCACAGAAATTACTGAAAAATTTGTAATAAGACTTAGGTGGACAACAATACCAATATATGACTTGACACCAGTCATAATAAAGCCGAAATATAAAACTGTGATGGACGAAATTCTTGGTCAATATGATTCCCTGCTCAAACTCACAAAAATATGTACTGATCTCATAGTTTAAAGTTTAATTTTTGTTTTGAATATATAAAAAAGATAATAATATCAAAAATATTTTTGGTTTGTTTTGATTTAAACTTTTGAAAAGCCAAATTTTTTTTATCTATAGTTTCATTTTTTGGTTACCGAGCTATGCTAATTAAAGTTTGAAAAAGAAAAGAGTTTTAAGGTAAAAGTTAAAGTATATTAAGGTAAAATACATCAAAATGTTGGTTTTGATGGTTAATATAATGGATTTTGAATGGTATAAAATCCCATTCGTTAAAGTTATGGTTCATTCTTTACTGCAATGTAACAATTAAGTGTCATTCGTTAAAATTCAAATAACGAATATGTTATATTCTTTATACAAACACATTCACTTCTGCTCACTGATAACAAATGAAGGCTTATTCGTTAAATTGTTAATGAATATAGGGTTATTCGTTACATATATAGGTTAATTGCGAAAATAGGCTATTCGTTTTGTATCGGAATGTGTGCAAAGTTGTACGGCATATATAAACTCTAAAGAACGAATGGGGGCTCATTTGTCATTCTATTATTTGTCTCAAAAGTAAAAAAACAAAGAGAAGTTCTTGCAAAATTTTTCCAGACATTGTTGTGATTGAAAATTGTTGATTTGATCATTGATTCGTGTTTAGAAGGAATAGACGAACATTTTTGTGGTTTTAATTTATGTTTTGGTCATGTTTGGATTGATTTCAATGATTAAAATTAAATTGACCTTAATAGGTAAAATTGGACACTAAAACTAATGTAAAAACTTGATTAGATGATTAGGAATTTATGTTGATATGATATCAGTCGTATCTAAACAAATTTGAATGTAAATGGTTAAGATTTGGGTGATTTTTTGATTTCAAATGCATGTTTTACTTATGGGTTTCATATGAATTTTGACTTTGACTTATTCAATCAAAAACTTAGATTCGTTTGAGTTCATTCGTTACCATGATAACGAATGAGATCTTATTCGTTGATCTTGTAACGAATGAGTCCTTATTCGTTTACTATTGTTAAGGTATGACCACATTCATTTATAGATTTCACGAATTACCTCATTCGTTGTTTATCATAAGAAATATAGGTTCACGACATATCATGAATGTGGGTTTCAACTTAAATAATGTACCTATTTGATTAAAGTATTGACGAATGTGTTCATTCGTTAATAATCGTTAACGAATGAGATATGTGTTATTCACTATTCTATAATATATAATGAATGAAGCGAGAATCATAATTTTTAAAGTATATTTCTTGTATTAACTTGTTCGGTTTTATAGATATGGCTGATAATCTTCAAATTGAGCAAGACCGGAGTACTGTTAATGAGACTGTGGTTATACATGAACAACCTGTTAAGAACCCTGAGGCTCAACAAGCAGAAGAGGCACAAGCTATTAGTCTACCGTTCGATAAGAAGCACAATATTTGTGCGTTTTTTGATGAAGACTTTTTTGGATGAGCAATGTTTGAGGTTGTTATTTCTTTCTTAAAGAGATCAAGGATCTATTTTGCTATCTATGTTGATCTGCATATTCATTTTAGCATTATCCGTTCATTTTGGGATACTGCTAAATATGTATCGGAAGAGAATCACATAGCTGCTGAGGTTAAGGGAAAGATGACGTTCAGGGAAAGAAGATTTTTATCAATGCGGATGTGATTCGGAAGCTTTTGAGGTTGTAACACCCCGGCTAAAGCGGAAACGCCTAAGTGTGACGTACAGATTGCTCAAAACACATGTGACACTATTAAGTGACAATATTATCATTAATTCATTCCAAAGCATCAAGTACACAAGTTATTTCAAATGAACAAACACAAAGAAGAAGGAACAAAACAAATGTGTTCTTGTTTATTATTTAAATAACCTAACTTCTAGTATCTTCGCTAATTCATCCTCTAACGAAAGTACCTGTAGCATATATGTAAAATAAAGTCAACTAACTGAATAGTTGGTAAGTTCACACAGTTGAAAATAATATATAATAACCATATAATTCCATAAAAACTTGTGAATATACATAAGGGTTCTTTACACTAGAAACAATGGTCCATGAGTGTAAAGAATAAATGAAAGTCTTTTCCAGTTGGGATTGTGCACCAACGTACTCAGATCGGAGTCCCTTTTCCACCAGAAACAAATGGTCCATGGGTGCAAAGGGGGGCGTATGATCATACTTATCGAAGAAATCCATGCACATAATAATTGAGCAAGTAACAAGTAAACACACAAGTCCAAGATGCGAATTGTAGTTTGTAGATAATAAATAAATAAATTGAATTTTTGATAGGATATATATGCTACCCCCAAAATAGTTAAAATGAGTAAAAAGGAGGTGTGAGAAACTCAACTTGATGTTGAAGACAAACTTGAAATAAAACCGGAAGTACGTAAATGAAATCGAAGCAACTGAACGTCATGAACTAGAATTAAAAAGGAAATACAAAATTTAAAGACTAACTATTGGGATTATAAAAGTTAAATAATATTAGTTTTAGGAATGAGGCATTAATTTTAATATATATATTTCATTAACCTATGGCAAATGGGGACTTGGGGATTTGTAATGAGTTTAACAAAAATGAATAAAGTTTATATAAATCATTTGGTGCTTATGAGTTGAAGAATGATTTGTAAATAAATAATTATAACTTATTAATATAAGATTAAATAACAATATTATTAAAAATTTATGATTAAACAATTTATGTTTCTTCTAGTAACATAATTAATTAATTTACTAATTAATTAACTTAATTGTTTTGCACGAAATTCTTTTAAAGAAATTATAAATATTAGTTTATGTTGAAATAAAATAAACAATAATTAATTTACTAAATTATTAATTTAAAGATATGAAGTATGCTATATCTATTGTAAAATATTTTGAATAAAAGAAATTTTTATAAATTATTATATTTAAAAGAAAGTATATATGTTTATGATGATCAACATATCAAAAGATTTAGATAAATATATTTATTCATGCTTGTTCTTGCACAATAACTAGGTTTGATCCAAGATTTAGAAATATCAGAGTGTTTATTTTGGATATCCATGATCATAATGATTTTTAAGACCAAAATATAAAATTTTTATGATAAAAGTAACATGATCATGAAGAACAAATTATGAACATTCAACATTAAATCAAAACAAAATTATAAAATGCATGGAATCATAAAACTTGTTAGTGCTTTCAATCTTATGAAAATAGTGGTTTGAGGTGTGAAAATAATGGAGGATTTGTCCTCCTTTTATAGTGAAGATATTAAGTAGTTATGTCTTTTGGGATTTATGAAAATTAATCATATTAAATATAATTAAAAACAAAAATTAAAATGGTTTAAAAGGTTTTCAAAGTGTTTTAACTCCTTTAGTAAATTTTATTTAATTAAAACATTAATTGCTGTATTTTTATTAGTTAATAAGAAAATAACATATGAAAAAAGATGGTAATAATAATAATCCAAGATTTATTCTAATGATTTGCATGGGAAAAGTTCATGAATAAATAATGTTTAAATGAGTACGCAATACTACATGGATGGTAAGAAATATATTTGAATAGAAATGATCACATAAAATACATATAACGAAAATTGAGATTAATTAATAATATTATTAAAGTATATGAATTTAAATAGAAACAAAAACGAAAATTTAAAATGGGTCGGGTTTTCGGGTTTGAAAAATAACGAATGTTACAGGACTTACAAATTTTAGAAATTTCGTCCAGAAATTAAAATAAAAAAAAATAAAAGAGAACAACTAATAAACGGAGTTGTTGGAAATTTTAGCAATTTTATACATGCATAATTAAAATACACTAACGTAGATCTTTGAATGACCCGAAAGAACGCCACAAATAAGAAATATGACAAGGACACGTATATATAGGATGTACCAGCGGCGTATCCACCATGCCCTTATCATATTGTATTTGCCCCGTTCTCCAAAAATCATTCCAAGTTCCGAGTTATTTCACACAACCGGACTTATTATATTTCCAATGCGAGGACTTTGATAATTACGTGTCGACTCATAATTACCTCTATCGTTGGATGGTCCATATAACTTGCTCTATTGTGTGGTTTTAAGACATGGACTTTATAATTACATAAAATTCTCATATAGAACGTTGAAAATAAAAAAATAATGAATTTAAAGGGTAAGCATTACTAAAACATATTGATAGACCATTCAGATCAAGGACGTCGCGAAACACTAATTCAAGTAAATAAAATCATCTAGTCTAAACCAAGTAAACGATTTAAAAAAACGAAATAAACGAGGTAATGAAGTTAAAGAATGAAGCATTTAGAATTATGAACATCATAACATGTGATTGAAATAATGGGGTCGAGAATAACGTGGTAAGTAAACGTGGCATTTAACCAACGAAATATGAATATGTAATTTGATAACGCATTAGGTTCAAGAATAGCTTAAATAAACGAAACTTTTCAGCATCAAAATATCATGATGTTTAACAAATGAAAATCTCCAATAAAACATAGACGTGACCAATGGCAACGTCGAGATGAATAAACAATTATATCTTATAAGCATGTAAATTGGTAATAACTCGAAATAAAATGGATAAACGAAATTTTAATATTAAACTATTAAAATCGATTAAGTTTGTGAAAAGAAAAATATTCCAATAGTAACTTTGTGCTTATTGTCACACCCTCAAAATCCACTAACGGAGTTTTACCGTCAGAGGGTGTGAACTGGCAGGATCGGAATCATCAGTTATAATCAAACCATAAAATAAAGTTTCAAAACCATGAAAACATTTACGAGTAATTAAATGCGGAAGCGTAAAAACCTTTAATCAAAAGTTGCGTCACGCAGGACGACTTAAAACCAAAGATAACCGTTAAAAATAAGTTTGCAGGACAAAAGCGTTTTCAATCAATGCATGTTCCTAAACCGCGCGCCCGCCTCGGCTACCTGAGAATAACATACTAAAAGTGTCAACACAAGGTTGGTGAGTTCACAAGTTATATAAAAATAAATCGTTTAGCGTTTGCGTTCAGCGTTACAGCGTTTTGCGTTAAGCGTTTTGCGTTACAGCGTTACAGCGTTTTGCGTTACAGCGTTACAGCGTTTTGCGTTACCAGATAGTGTTATGTCAATTATATATCGATAGGTAGCTAGCCTATACAACAAGTATTACTAAGTGTTCGACACCGAAGCTGACTGTTTATCAAGTGACTTGTCACCAGGTCATCCAGACCATGGTACGTGTTAGCCAAAATTACACCCGCTCGACCTCCAGTCGAGTTTAGCGTTGGGTGGGGTTTGTCAAACCCAGTAGTACTACTCAACAGTGACTCGCTATTATCCAAATATTAACCGGTTCAATGTGTAGGACTTCAATTGTTTCGTTTGCCACTTAGCCTTTACAATTGATATATAATTTACTAACAAAATCTTAAATGCGTTTTTCGGAGTATGTTATCTCCCCCAAGTGAAAAACGTTTAAAACAGTTTAAAGGGGTAAGTGAAACTCACTGTTTGCGAAGAATTTCCCAAAATAAATCACCAAGATGCGCGTCACCGAAAAACTCTCTCTAACGTTCTAAAACAACAAAGAGATTTTTCTAAGTGTCGGAATATTATCGAGTCTCTAGACCCGGCACATAATACCTATGCACATAACATGTTTCGTGTTTCGTTTGTGAATTGTGGGTGACTTAAACAAGTGTTTTTGTGACACATTACATGTGTAAGCAATCATGTACGTGTCATGTATTCATAACGTACGTTACTAGCAATTATTCCCCGTAAGGGCATTTTGGTCAACAAATAACAATTAACTAGCCATTATTCCCCATGAGGGCAATTTGGTCAAATCATGGCAATCAATTAGAAATTATTCCCCGCAAGGGTATTTTGGTCAAAACATATTATTATATAACAAGTATCATGTTTCATGCATTTTTACACAACTCAGCAGCTAGTTTCACCGAGACAGAAATCCTACTAGAAAGATTGTACTATTTCACCAATCATAGAATCTCAATTAATTTACCAAAAATCATCACAGAAGCACAAATGTCTTAGGTTTCCAGAACATATTTTATTACATTTTTATTCCTCACAGTTTTCTCACAATCATCAAATCATTACATCAAACTCATAACAGTCAAATTCATGCGCAACAGAATGTTATTTGCAATTCCCGTTAAACGAAAAATACAATAAATGCAAGACCACTTAGGTTAGGTTCCTAACTAAATGAGTCAACTTCCAGAAGTGGAACCAACCCAATTGGTCTCGTAGTTCATGAGATATAACATTTACAATATAACCTAACAGCAGGTCTAACAGCTCAGCTTTGCACAACGTTTTTGTAAAATCATAAAAGTTAACCTTTACTTATCCAAAAATTACAAATTTATATTCTATAGAAACTAGACTCAACCTAGTTTACTGTAGTACCAATAATCTCAACCAATTTTCATGTTTACACTTCGTTACAGTCACTTAAACATCAAATACACATTCTGTCCAGAAACTGTTTGCATCCAAACTCAATATATTCACAACCTATGAACAATCATGCATTCATATGATCCTCTAAACTCCATAAACACCATCCATGCACATCAATTACATATTACATACTTGATTAGGGTTTGTGTTTGAACTCAAATCAAAGACACAACAATAAACATGCAACAAGATTCAATCTAGTTATCAATTCATCATTCAATCAACCACAATCATATTAGCTATACACACTCACAAAATCGGCAGCTTAGGGTTAAACATCAAAATCAAGCAACACGAATGTATAGGAAACTCAAATATACCTTACTAGCACCTAGTTCTTCAATCAAGGGCTTGAATTGATGTTGTATGTGTGTGAATTGATGGACGGCAGCCAAGGGACAAGGGGGTGGGGTTTGCGATCGGAAACTTAGGAGAAGAATAATAATAGTTAGGGTTAATTGTTAAGGATCTATTTATAAACACACAAGTTACACTCAAATCCCTCCACTTCTAAGTATTACTTTTCTAGCCTAACTAACTTGTTTTCATCTTGAGTTAACGTTTATATCCATGTTATCACCTAACACATAAGTCTAACACATAATTATCACATAATTACTGTTTTGACATTTTTCGTTTATTTATCAATCGTTTGCGTCAACTCGTTTGCGTTTCGGTGCAATTCCTGAAAGACTACACATGTAGTAAGTGTTAAGCGTCATTTAAACCCTAGTTTAAATGTAATGAAGTGTGCGTTATAGATTTAGTGATCTTAAGTTTGAATTGACGGAGTTGAGTTAACGGAGTTAACCTGAATTGACGATTGTCACATCATTCCCATGTTAAAGAATTTTCGTCCCGAAAATTTGAGTCAAGTCGTGATGAGTGTCTGAAGGAGTAAGAAAAAAAAATTTCAGTTTGTCATACTTATCAAGTATATAATCAGAACTTTAAAATTAAAATAAAGTATTTGTCTTAGATTGATGAAATCAAGAAAAATATATTGGTCCAAATAAACATTGAGATGAAATAAAGTGAACATTACAACATATAAATTAATAATTTGAAATAAAATAGATAAACAATATTCTATTATCACAATATGGAAATCCATTAAGTTTGTGAAAGAAAATTTCCAATAGCAACATTGAGTTTATCAAAGTAAACAATTGAAATTTCGAAATTAGTATAAAGCATTTGTTCTAAGTTGATGAAATCAAGAACCACAAAATGGTTTAAATAAAACATTGAGTGAAAGAGAAGTACACGAATAAACAAAACAATTTGTGTAAAAATATAACGTAACATAAACTCGGCATGTACATAGGACACAGTTCGGGGTTCTTAGTAAACGAATTCGTTTGGGGAGAACCGGTCACCGATAGTAAAATGTAGAAATAAAAATGAAAATACGGTTTCATTAGGTAACTATGTACACATACATGTTCATATTCCCAATTTCCACTTAACGATTACATTGATGGGAAATTGATCAAAGATCCCGAGGTAACAAACGTAAACCGATTCACAAAATGCGACTAAGGATGATGTACGAATTTGCGTTTCGTAAAATACAAATGAATATGGATCAAAGATCAATGAACAATCGAAATAACTTCGTAAACAATATTCTAAAGAAGTGGATATAAAAATCACTTTGGGTAAGTTCGAAACATACGTGAAGAAGAAAATAAACAAAAGTAAATGTAGCTTTCGACGTTTGTCTTCTCAAGTGCGGGTTTTTTGGGGTATGAAAGTTGACGTGAGAGATGGTGCCATGATTTCTTAGCCGAAACTCATTGGTGTTAATGAAGGGGAAAGAAAGGAATGGATGCAACATATATTTTAATTTTCAAAAATCGGTTGCAAATCGTGATGCCTTTTTTTTCTGTTTTTTTTCAACTCATGTTAAATTAAATTTATTCTATTTTACTTAGGCAAAAAGTTTTTAGCTATCGCTAAGAGTTGTAAATTTTATGAAACTTTCACATAAAAACAAATGTTTTCTTTTGGCCCGCGACATAGGTAGAAAGGAAAGAAATGATCGTCAAAGTATCCGACTTGTTGAATGAAAAATAGCCTTACAGGGCTTAAGACTTGTTTTGAAACAAAAATTTACTTTAAATATGGTCTGATATAATAATTACATTATTATTAGTGGTGATGATAATACTAGTAATTGTCACACCCTCAAAATCCACTAACGGAGTTTTACCGTCAGAGGGTGTGAACTGGCAGGATCGGAATCATTAGTTATAACCAAACCAAAGAAAACGTTTAAATGAAAAATAAGTGCGGAAGCGTAAAACCTTAATTCAAAAGTTGCGTCACGCAGGACGACTTAAAACCAAATGTAAATGTTAAAATTAAGTTTGCAGAGTAAGATGTTTAACAATTAATGCATGCTCCTAAACCGCGCGCCCGCCTCGGCTACCTGAGAATAACATACTAAAAGGGGTCAACACGAGGTTGGTGAGTTCACAAGTTATATAAGACAAATCGTTTAGCGTTTGAGTTCAGCGTTTTCGTTAAGTGTTTTGCGTAACCACGTTACGGCGTTTAAAAGTTTTGCGTAACCACGTTACGGCGTTTAAGTGTGTAACCACGTTACAGCGTTTAAGTGTGTAACCACGTTACAGCGTTTAAGTGTGTAACCACGTTACGGCGTTTAAGTGTGTAACCACGTTACAGCGTTTAAGTGTTACCAGATAATGTTATGTCAAATTATATATCGATAGGTAGCTAATCTATACAACAAGTATTACTAAGTGGTTCGAGACCGAAGCTGACTGTTTATCAAGTGCCCGTCACCAGGTCAACCCAGACCATGGTAAGTGTTAGCCAAAAATTACACCCACTCAACCTCCAGTTGAGCTTAGCGTCGGGTGGGGTTTGTCAAACCCAGTAGTACTACTCAACAGTGACTCGCTATTCCAAATATTAACCGGTTCGATGCGTGGGACTTCAAGGGTTACGTGCCGCTTAGCCTCTACAAGTGATATATATAATTTATAACAAAATCTTAAATATGTGTTTATCTCAAAAATGCGTTTATCGGAGTATGTTATCTCCCCCAAGTGAAAAACGTTTGAAAACAGTTCAAAGAGCGGGGTAAGTGAACTCACTGTTTGCGAAGAATATTCCAAATTAGATCACCGAGTGATGCGCGTCGTAGAAAACTCTCTAGCGTTCTAAAATAACAAAGAGATTTTCTAAGTATCGGAACGTTTAACGAGTCTCTAGACTCGGCACATAATACCTATGCACGTATCATGTTTCGTGTTTCGTTTGTGAACCGTGTGTGATTTAAACAAGTACAATTGTGATACGATACACGAGTGAGCAATTACTTTCGTGTCATGTATTAATAACATACTTACAAGCAATTATTCCCGTAAGGGCATTTTGGTCAACAAACAAAGACTAACTAACTATTATTCCCCATAAGGGCAATTTGGTCAATTCATGGCAATCAACTAGCAATTATTCCCCGCAAGGGTATTTTGGTCAAAATACCACAATTATATAAAAACTATCATATTTCATGCATTCCTATACAACTCAGCAGCTAGTTTCATTGTGACAGAATTTCTACTTGAAAGATTGTACTATTTCACCGATCATATCATCTCAATTAATTCACCAAAAATCACCACTGAAACATACATGTCTTAGGTTTCCAGAACATATTTTATATTATTTTTATTCCATATAGATTTCTCATAATGATCAAAACACTACAGTAAACTCATATCAGTCAGATTCATGCACAACAGAATGTTATTTGCAATTCCCGGTAAACGAAAAATCCAATAAATGCAAGACCACTTGGGTTTGGTTCCTAACTCAGTGAGTCAACTTCCAGAAGTGGAACCAACCCAATTGGCCTCGTAGTTCATGAGATATAGAATTTACAATATAACCTAACAGCAGGTCTAACAGCTCAGCTTTGCATCACGTTTTTGTAAAATCATAAAAGTATACTTCCACTTATCCAAAAATTACGAATTTATACTTTATAGAAACTAGACTCAACCTAGTTTACTGCAGTACCCACAATCTCAATCAATTTTCACGTTTACACTTCGTTACAGTCAGTTAAACATCGTATATATATTCTGTCCAGAATCTGTTCACATCAAAACTCAACATCATAACAATCTATGAACTATCATGCATCCATATAACCCTCTAGACACCATAACTACTATCCATGCATATAAATCACACCATACATACAAGATTAGGGTTTGTGTTTTAATTCAAATCAAGAACAACAATCAATCATGCAACAACATCAATCTAGTTACCAATCTATTATCCAACTAACAACTATCATATTGATCACATACATACATATAATCGGCTGAGTTAGGGTTTACATACAACCCATTAAACATCAAAATTACACAACAAGGAGGTAAGAGATGATCAAGTATACCTTCCTAGCACCTAGTTCTTGGATTAATCTCTTGATTGATGTGTGTGTGTGTGATGAAGGTGGACGGCAGCCGTGGATCAAGAGAGGGAGAGAGAGCCGATTTAGGGTTGTAGGTTAATAATAAGTTAGGGTTTGTTTATTAGTGATGTATTTATAATAATACAAGTTACACTCTAGTCCCTCTTCTTTCCAAGTGTTGTTTTTCTAGAACATTCCATCATACTTGCCCAATAAGTTAACATGACCATAGTTTTATCACATAGCACATAATCCTAACACATAATAATCACATAATTATTGTTTTTACGTTTATCGTTTATTTATCAATCGTTTGCGTCAACTCGTTTGCGTTTCGGTGCAAATCCCGAAAGACTACACATGTAATAAGTGTTACGCGTCATTTAAACCCTAGTTTAAATGTAATGAAGTGTACGCTATAGATTCAACGATCTTAAAGTTTGAATTGACGGAGTTGAGTTAACGGAGTTAACCTGAAATTGACGATTGTCACATCATTCCCATGTTAAAGAATTTTCGTCCCGAAAATTTGAGTCAAGTCGTGATGAGAGTCTGAAAGAGTAAGAAGAAAAATTTTCAGTTTGTCATATCATCCCCTATTAAAAAGAAATTTCGTCCCGAAATTTAATTCATACCTTCGGTGATGTTTGACGGTTTGCCGGGTTTCGCGGTTTTCGGTGTTTGGTTAGCCCTTCAAAAAGGTGAGGATACTTTTTCATCATTTGATCCTCGCGTTCCCACGTTAACTCCGGTCCACGTCTCGAGTTCCAACGAACCTTAACGATTGGAATTTTGCTGTGTTTGAGTGTTTTGGTTTCCCAATCCAAAACTTCGACTGGTTCCTCAATGAACCGTAACTGTTCATCAACTTGCAGTTCCTCCAAAGGGACTACTTGGGTTTCATCAGATAGGCATTTCTTCAAATTTGATACGTGGAATACATCGTGTACGCCACTGAGTTCTGTTGGTAGGTCCAGTCGGTACGCCACCGGACCAATGCGCTCAGTTATCCGGTACGGACCAACATACCGTGGGTTGAGTTTGTTTCACTTACCAAAGCGAACTACACCTTTCCAAGGTGAGACTTTGAGTAACACCCGATCGTTCACTTTAAATTCGAGAGGTTTTCGGCGCTTGTCGGCGTAACTCTTTTGGCGATCCCGTGCTGCTGCCATGCGATTTCGGATTTGAACAATCTTTTCCGAGGTTTCGAGTACCAGTTCTGGACCAGTGATTTGGCTGTCACCCACCTCTGCCCAGCAGAGTGGTGATCGACACTTCCGTCCGTACAGCGCTTCAAACGGCGCTGCCTTAATACTTGCGTGGTAGCTGTTATTATACGAAAACTCTACCAAGGGTAAGTGGGGTTCCCAACTTTTTCCGAAATCTAAAACGCATGCACGCAACATATCCTCCAGGGTCTGAATAGTCCGTTCACTTTGCCCATCCGTCTGAGGATGGTATGCTGTACTCATATCGAGACGTGTGCCCAGTGCGCTTTGCAGCGACTTCCAAAAGTGTGAGGTAAAACGAGAACCTCGATCGGAAATGATCGAGACAGGCACTCCGTGTCTAGACACCACTTCTTTCATGTATACTCGAGTCAGTCTTTCCATTTTGTCCGTTTCCTTAATCGCTAGGAAATGTGCCGATTTAGTCAACCGGTCAACGATCACCCAGATGGTATCGCATCCCGTCGGTGTCTTAGGCAAACCCGTAATAAAATCCATTGAGATGTGCTCCCATTTCCACATTGGGAGTTCCGGTTGTTGCAGTAGACCAGATGGTTTCTGGTATTCAATCTTGACTCTGGCACAAGTCAAGCATTTGCTCACGTAGGTGGCAATGTCGGCTTTCATGTTCGGCCACCAGTAAAGTGCCTTTAAATCATGATACATTTTATCTGAGCCAGGGTGGATAGAATATCGGGACTTGTGAGCTTTGTCCATCACTAGAGTTCTCAACTCTCCGTATCGTGGAACCCAAATCCGGTTCTCAAAATATCGGACCCCGTCCGATCTGGTTTCAAGTTGCTTGTTCATGCCCCGCATGAGTTCCGATGGAAGATTTTCATCTTTCAAAGCTTCCAGTTGCGCATCGCGAATCTGATCGGGTAAGCTGGCATGAATCGTAAGTTGCAATGCTCTTACTCGTCTGGGTTTATCTGTTTCTTTTCTGCTGAGGGCGTCGGCCACCACATTGGCCTTGCCCGGGTGGTACTTGATGGCACAATCATAATCTTTGAGCAGCTCGACCCAACGACGCTGTCGCATGTTCAGCTCTTTCTGATCGTAGATATGTTGGAGACTCTTGTGGTCGGTGTAAATGGTAAACTTGGTACCGTACAAGTAATGCCTCCATATCTTAAGAGCAAACACTACAGCTCCGAGTTCCAAATCGTGGGTCGTGTAGTTCTTCTCGTGAACCCGTAGTTGTCTAGAGGCGTAGGCTATAACCTTCTCGAGTTGCATCAGCACACAACCGAGACCTTGTATAGATGCGTCACAGTGTACCTCAAAGTTTTCCGTTCCCTCGGGGAGAGCTAAAATAGGGGCGCTACAAAGCTTGGTTTTCAACAGTTGAAAAGCGGATTCTTGCGCGTCACCCCAGTTGTACTTAGTGCCCTTGTGAGTCAAAGCGGTGAGGGGTTGAGCAATCTTTGAAAATCCCTCGATGAAACGCCGATAGTAGCCGGCCAGTCCTAGGAATTGTCGCACCTCAGTCGGAGTCTTAGGTGCTTCCCAGTTTTTGATGGCCTCTACCTTACCGGGATCGACATGGATACCATTCTCGTTGATCACATGTCCTAAAAAGTGAACCTCGCGAAGCCAGAATTCACATTTCGAGAGTTTAGCATACAGTTGTTCCTTCTTCAGTAGTTCCAGAATTATCCTTAAGTGCTCTTCGTGGTCAGTCTCGTTCTTGGAATAGACGAGAATATCATCGATGAAAACAATCACGAACTTGTCGAGGTACGCCTTGCATACTCGATTCATGAGATCCATAAATACGGCTGGTGCGTTGGTTAGGCCAAAAGGCATAACCGAAAACTCGTAGTGACCATACCGTGTTCTGAAAGCCGTCTTTGAAATATCTTCTTCGCGCACTCTCAGCTGGTGATAACCGGATCGTAGATCGATCTTCGAGTAGTAACTCGATCCCTGAAGCTGGTCAAACAAATCATCAATTCGGGGTAAAGGATAACGGTTCTTGACCGTCATCTTGTTCAACTCCCGGTAGTCGATGCACATTCGGAAAGTCCCGTCTTTCTTTCGGACAAACAAGACAGGGGCTCCCCATGGCGATGAGCTAGGTCGGATAAAACCTTTATCCAACAAATCTTGCAACTGAGTGGACAACTCCTGAAGTTCCGCCGGTGCGAGTCGATACGGGGCTCGTGCCATGGGTGCTGCACCGGGTGTCAACTCGATTTGGAATTCGACTTGACGAATAGGAGGGAGTCCGGGCAAATCCTCCGGGAAAACTTCCGGAAAGTCTCGCACAACCGGTATGTCTTCAATTCGTTTCTCCTCCGCGGGTTTCTCAACAATCTGCGCCAAAATTGCCGGATGACCCTTTCGTAGATACTTCTGTGCTTTCATAAGGGTGATGATGCTGTTGGTCATGCCGCTTCTCTCGCCTCGGACCGAAATGATCTCGCCGGAAGGGGTGGTAATATGGACTATTTTATCATGGCATATAATCTCCGCTCGGTTCTCGGATAACCAGTCCATGCCGACAACGACATCGAAACTACTAAGCGTAAAAGGAATAAGGTCGATGTCAAAAACATGACCTGACAATTTCAACTTACATCCCGCAAGTATATGAGTTGTTACTACAGTTTTACCATTAGCTAATTCAACAGGAAACTTAGCGTCTAACGGGGTTGGAGTAAGGTCTAAAAGTTGGCTAAAGGCTTTCGACACAAAACTCCTATCAGCTCCAGTGTCAAACAAAATAGAAGCAAAATAATCGTTTACAGGGAACTTACCGGACACCACATGCGGATCATTGCGGGCTTGACCCGATCCAATCACAAACGCTCTTCCTTTGCCATTTCCTTCACCGTTACTGCCACTTCCATTGCCCCCATTGTTGTCATTATGTTTCAGCTTGGGGCAATCCTTCCGGAAATGGCCTTCCTGTCCACATTCAAAACATCCCTTAGTCGTCATCGGTGGCTTAGGAGCACCCTTCGCCGCAAGGTCTTCTCTACATTCCTTCGCTTGGTGACCTATCTTTCCGCATCTTTGACACTTGACACGGTCACACTGACCAACATGATGAAAGTTGCACCTGTTGCACTTTGGATATTTCCCAACATATCCGCTCGAAACCTGCCCGCTACCGTTGTTGTTGTTGTTGTGATTCTGAGTGTTGAAACTCCGAGTAAATTCGGGCTTACGGTAGTGGTGTTGCGGTGGGAGGTTTGAGGATGAAGATCTGGTGTTGTCAAACTTTCTCTTCCCGCTGTTCGGGTTGCTGTTGTTGTTACTGTTGCTGACGTGGTCATTACTCGGGTTGTCACGGGCTTTAACAGTCGAACCCCTCGGTGGTAACGCACCCTGGGTCACAGCCTGATCCGTCAGTTTGTGAGCCAAACGGATCGCTTGTTGGATCGTGGCTGGTCGGGAAGACGTCACCATGCCCTGAATTTGCGGTGCTAAACCATCAATGTACATTTCTATCCTCTTGCTCGGCGGATCCACCATCCGCGGACACATCACAGCCAACTCGTGCGAACGAGTAGTGTAGGCTTCAATTTCTGAGCCCACCATCTTCAACGACCAAAATTCCGACTCTAACTTCGAAATTTCTTCCCTCGGACAGTACTCCTCTCGCATCATGTTTTTGAACTCCTCCCAGTTCATCGCGTTAGCCAGTTCCAATCCAAGGATCTGGACGTTCGAATTCCACCAAGTGAGGGCGGAATCCTCAAGTGTCCCAGCAGCGAATTTGACCCTACTGGCAGGGGGACAGTTACACATCTCAAAAGCCGACTCGGCCTTCTCAGCCCAACGCAGGAAGCCTATAGCTCCCTCAGTGCCCTTAAACGTACTGGGCTTGCAGTCTAAGTAGTTCTTGAAGGTACATGTTCCATTTGGACCCCCAGTTTGATTCTGAACGTGTGCGGCTAAAGCGGCCGCCACATGGTCATTCAGCAGAGTTTGGAGTTCAACTGCAGTCATGCTGATGTTACCACGTCCGTGTCCAGCGTTTCTTCCAGCCATCTAGGTATTATCATCCCGAGATGTCGTCGCCTGAGGACACATCCGAGTGTGCCTCTGGCTCAGCCGGTTCTTCCTCCGGTTCCTCTTCGGGTTCCTCCTCGGGATCTTCCTCAGGTTTCTCCTCAGGCTCCTCTTCGGGATCTTCTTCATCAAAACCTTCATTTGTTGATCACTAGCCCCTTGCATATCTTTCATTGCCGCTGCCATGCGGGCAATCTCCTCCTGAGTCTCGGTTTCGTCTTTAAACAGTCTGGAAACATTTTCTCTCGTGTAGCGCATGTAACCCACATCACGCTCCAAACAAGAAACGATAGCTGCGAGAACTCGCTCTACAGGTTCGGTTATAAGTGGTAGAGTGTTGGGATAAGCAGGGTGGTTCGGGTGTGGCAACGGGGGAACTTGTTCACGGTAGACCATACGTCTGATCATGTTAGGGTACCAATCCCAGCTAACGTTGTTTTCGTAAAGGCTTTCGGATAGGCGGTACCTCTTCGGTGCGGGAGCTGCGAGTTCCGGGACTACGCGGGGTGGCGAGGCGGTAGGTAACTGAGGTTCCTTCCCGTGAGCATGCGTCATCGAATCGGATGATGATGAGGGTGGCGTCGACATTCCTACAGGTAAGCCGTGTATGCGCGCGCGTATGAGCGAAAGAGGTAAGAGATAAGATTACAAGACTACACAAACCTATGCAGTGCGTATTATTATAACTAATGGGTCGTCGCGGTTATAGTCTAGTATGCATGCAGTTTCTAGTTCGCTATAACCAATGGCTCTGATACCAATCTGTCACACCCTCAAAATCCACTAACGGAGTTTTACCGTCAGAGGGTGTGAACTGGCAGGATCGGAATCATTAGTTATAACCAAACCAAAGAAAACGTTTAAATGAAAAATAAGTGCGGAAGCGTAAAACCTTAATTCAAAAGTTGCGTCACGCAGGACGACTTAAAACCAAATGTAAATGTTAAAATTAAGTTTGCAGAGTAAGATGTTTAACAATTAATGCATGCTCCTAAACCGCGCGCCCGCCTCGGCTACCTGAGAATAACATACTAAAAGGGGTCAACACGAGGTTGGTGAGTTCACAAGTTATATAAGACAAATCGTTTAGCGTTTGAGTTCAGCGTTTTCGTTAAGTGTTTTGCGTAACCACGTTACGGCGTTTAAAAGTTTTGCGTAACCACGTTACGGCGTTTAAGTGTGTAACCACGTTACAGCGTTTAAGTGTGTAACCACGTTACAGCGTTTAAGTGTGTAACCACGTTACGGCGTTTAAGTGTGTAACCACGTTACAGCGTTTAAGTGTTACCAGATAATGTTATGTCAAATTATATATCGATAGGTAGCTAATCTATACAACAAGTATTACTAAGTGGTTCGAGACCGAAGCTGACTGTTTATCAAGTGCCCGTCACCAGGTCAACCCAGACCATGGTAAGTGTTAGCCAAAAATTACACCCACTCAACCTCCAGTTGAGCTTAGCGTCGGGTGGGGTTTGTCAAACCCAGTAGTACTACTCAACAGTGACTCGCTATTCCAAATATTAACCGGTTCGATGCGTGGGACTTCAAGGGTTACGTGCCGCTTAGCCTCTACAAGTGATATATATAATTTATAACAAAATCTTAAATATGTGTTTATCTCAAAAATGCGTTTATCGGAGTATGTTATCTCCCCCAAGTGAAAAACGTTTGAAAACAGTTCAAAGAGCGGGGTAAGTGAACTCACTGTTTGCGAAGAATATTCCAAATTAGATCACCGAGTGATGCGCGTCGTAGAAAACTCTCTAGCGTTCTAAAATAACAAAGAGATTTTCTAAGTATCGGAACGTTTAACGAGTCTCTAGACTCGGCACATAATACCTATGCACGTATCATGTTTCGTGTTTCGTTTGTGAACCGTGTGTGATTTAAACAAGTACAATTGTGATACGATACACGAGTGAGCAATTACTTTCGTGTCATGTATTAATAACATACTTACAAGCAATTATTCCCGTAAGGGCATTTTGGTCAACAAACAAAGACTAACTAACTATTATTCCCCATAAGGGCAATTTGGTCAATTCATGGCAATCAACTAGCAATTATTCCCCGCAAGGGTATTTTGGTCAAAATACCACAATTATATAAAAACTATCATATTTCATGCATTCCTATACAACTCAGCAGCTAGTTTCATTGTGACAGAATTTCTACTTGAAAGATTGTACTATTTCACCGATCATATCATCTCAATTAATTCACCAAAAATCACCACTGAAACATACATGTCTTAGGTTTCCAGAACATATTTTATATTATTTTTATTCCATATAGATTTCTCATAATGATCAAAACACTACAGTAAACTCATATCAGTCAGATTCATGCACAACAGAATGTTATTTGCAATTCCCGGTAAACGAAAAATCCAATAAATGCAAGACCACTTGGGTTTGGTTCCTAACTCAGTGAGTCAACTTCCAGAAGTGGAACCAACCCAATTGGCCTCGTAGTTCATGAGATATAGAATTTACAATATAACCTAACAGCAGGTCTAACAGCTCAGCTTTGCATCACGTTTTTGTAAAATCATAAAAGTATACTTCCACTTATCCAAAAATTACGAATTTATACTTTATAGAAACTAGACTCAACCTAGTTTACTGCAGTACCCACAATCTCAATCAATTTTCACGTTTACACTTCGTTACAGTCAGTTAAACATCGTATATATATTCTGTCCAGAATCTGTTCACATCAAAACTCAACATCATAACAATCTATGAACTATCATGCATCCATATAACCCTCTAGACACCATAACTACTATCCATGCATATAAATCACACCATACATACAAGATTAGGGTTTGTGTTTTAATTCAAATCAAGAACAACAATCAATCATGCAACAACATCAATCTAGTTACCAATCTATTATCCAACTAACAACTATCATATTGATCACATACATACATATAATCGGCTGAGTTAGGGTTTACATACAACCCATTAAACATCAAAATTACACAACAAGGAGGTAAGAGATGATCAAGTATACCTTCCTAGCACCTAGTTCTTGGATTAATCTCTTGATTGATGTGTGTGTGTGTGATGAAGGTGGACGGCAGCCGTGGATCAAGAGAGGGAGAGAGAGCCGATTTAGGGTTGTAGGTTAATAATAAGTTAGGGTTTGTTTATTAGTGATGTATTTATAATAATACAAGTTACACTCTAGTCCCTCTTCTTTCCAAGTGTTGTTTTTCTAGAACATTCCATCATACTTGCCCAATAAGTTAACATGACCATAGTTTTATCACATAGCACATAATCCTAACACATAATAATCACATAATTATTGTTTTTACGTTTATCGTTTATTTATCAATCGTTTGCGTCAACTCGTTTGCGTTTCGGTGCAAATCCCGAAAGACTACACATGTAGTAAGTGTTACGCGTCATTTAAACCCTAGTTTAAATGTAATGAAGTGTACGTTATAGATTCAACGATCTTAAAGTTTGAATTGACGGAGTTGAGTTAACGGAGTTAACCTGAAATTGACGATTGTCACAGTAATAATAATATTTCTAATCATAAAAATATTATTGAATGAAAAATAGTTTCAAAAGGGCTCAAAACTTTTTTTTGAAGCAAATATTTTACTTTAAATATTATTATATTAATAGTAGTGACGATGATACTAGTAATAATGATATTACTAATAACGATAATAATAAAAATATTAACAATAATAATAACAAAAAAATTTTAATAATAACCGTATTGATAAATACCGTAATAATAATAATGATGATGACGGTGATGATACTAACAACAATAGTAGTAGTAACATTAATAATGATGGTAATATTAATAATTTTAATAATAATAATAATAATAATAATAATAATAATAATAATAATAATAATAATAATAATAATAATAGAGGAAATAAACTCTTTTTAAAGAAAATCCATTTGACTGAAGGTTAAAATAATTAAGGATTTGGGATTAGGCGCGAGGTGTTAGTAAAAGAAATAAAATGTAGAAAAGTATTCAAAAGAAAATATAAACAAGTTTGATGAGTTTTGTAAAAAACAAATCTAAGTATTGAAACCGAAAAATCGCATAAGGTCGACAAAGGATGCGGGGTTAGGATATTGCATGGCGGAAACAAGTTAGGCCTTCCAATGTATGTCAGGTGTGCTAAGGTCACCACAATGTTAGTAGGCTTGAAGCATGAGGTTAAACATGTGATTGAGACAAATGGTTAGGTACAGGTCTTGCAGATGGGTGAGTGGCATTGAGTTTGGGTAGATTTTGGCAGTAAGTGGTAATTGAATCTACCACAAATAGAAGCATATCAACGCTTCAGGGAAGTAATGTGGTGGAATTTACACATACTGTACAAAGGGTGTGTTTCAGTGCGAGACCTTTCGGTTGAGCTTAGTTTGCATTTTCAAGAATGGTGCTGGGTTTGAATTTGAATTAACTATAACGATGAAGGTAGGTGCGGTCAAACGTGGGGTGATCGGGATCACGGAGGCCATTTACTTGATAACTTGGATTGTCATTTCGCGAGTTGAGTGTGACAACTAGGAAAACAAGGATGCATGATACGAAACTTGAAGAATTCGCGTGACTTGAGACGTAAGTATGAAAACGACTAATAGGTACAAGTAAAGAAAAGAAATCGCATGAAACAAATTTGAAATCGAAATTTGAATTCCCATGAAACGTCATGAGTTTTCACCTTTCAACAAACAAAACCTCATAAAATATTGAATAATCATATGGAAAAAATATTAACCTTACGATAAATAATGAAATCGAATTGAAAATCGAATGTTTATAAACCACCATAACTTTTAAAATTTTCACTTCTAACACATAATAGTAAAATAACAAAGTAATATTCTGAAATTCGATTATTACTTTGCAAACTTGTAAAAGTTTAAGCCGTAAATGAGCGTATAAATAAAGAAAACGTGTCACAAAATTTTTTTAAAACTTAACTATTCTCGTATAAAAATGCGTAATTAAATCGAACCAAAAGCTAGGTATTCGTGTACGGACTTCCAGTTAAAACACATTGTAAAACATAGAGGAGTGCAACCATATTCTTTTCACAAAGAGAACATGGTCGCGTTTGAAAACTTAAAGTTGTGATTCATATGGCGTTGAAAGTGGTATGCTTTGGCTTAATAGAGTTCATGCTCTTTCCTAACTCTCCAGGTAAGCAACCAGGTCCCGCGTCTGATTGGGATTTATACGCATTGCTTATCCTTAGGTTTCAATAACCTTGGTGTCAAGAGTTTTGGAAAACAGGCACGTCCGCCTTACAGTTTACTACATACCCGCCATATAGAACCATCTTTAAGAAGAATAAATATCGAAACACCACAATAAAAATCAATAATTGAAAATGTTGGAAAACTCTTTGTTTTTAGGCATAAGCCTTGGACTTGGGTGTGCTTGTGTAATTGAAGTACTTGAATATTAGTATAATAGTATTTGCGTACATGAGGCATAAACAAATTAATAATAACCAAATAATGTGTATTGAACAATCAAATTAGGCTCACATAATTTCTAATCATGCAACCTAAACAATTAAGCAAATAAACTATAACCAACTAGAACACTATGTCTAATGTCCTATCTTATAGTCACGACTCTGATACCAATATGTAACACCTCGGCTAAAGCGGAAACACCTGAGTGTGACGTACAGATTGCTCAAAACACATGTGACACTATTAAGTGACAATATTGTCATTAATTCATTCCAAAGCATCAAGTGCACAAGTTATTTCAAATGAACAAACACAAAAAAGAAGGAACAAAACAAATGTCTTCTTGTTTATTATTTAAATAACCTAACTTCTAGTATTTTCACCAATTACATGCTCTAACGAAAGTACCTGTAGCATATATATAAAATAAAGTCAACTAACTGAATAGTTGGTGAGTTCACACAGTTGAAAATAATATATAAAAACCATACAATTCCATGAAAACTTATGAATATCACATAAGGGTTCTTTACACTAGAAACAATGGTCCATGAGTGTAAAGAATAAATGAATGTCTTTTCCAGTTGGGATTGTGCACCAACGTACTCAGATCGGAGTCCCTTTTCCACAAGAAACAAATGGTCCATGGGTGCCAAGGGGGGCGTATGATCATACTTATCGAAGAAATCCATGCACGTAATAATTGAGCAAGTAACAAGTAAACACACAAGTCCATGATGCGAATTGTAGTTTGTAGATAGTAAATAAATAATTTGAATTTTTGATAGGATATATATGCTACCCCCAAAATAGTTAAAAAGAGTAAAAAGGGGGTGTGAGAAACTCACATTAATGTTGAAGACAAACTTGAAATAAAACCGGAAGTACGTAAATGAAATCGAAGCAATTGAACGTCATGAACTAGAATTAAAAAGGAAATACAAAATTTAAAGACTAACTATTGGGATTATAAAAGTTAAATAATATTAGTTTTAGGAATGTGGCATTAATTTTAATATATATATTTCATTAACCTATGGTAAATGGGGACTTGGGGATTTGTAATGAGTTTAACAAAAATGAATAAAGTTTATATAAGTCATTTGGTGCTTATTAGTTAAGAATGATTTGTAAATAAATAATTATAACTTATTAATATAAGATTAAATAACAATATTAATAACAAGTTATGATTAAACAATTTATGTTTCTTCTAGTAACATAATTAATTAATTTACTAATTAATTAACTTAATTGTTTTGCATTAAATTCTTTTAAAGAAATTATAAATATTAGTTTATGTTGGAATAAAATAAATAATAATGAATTTACTAAATTATTAATGTAAAGATATGAAGTATGTTATATCTATTGTAAAATATTTTAAATAAAAGAAATTTTTATAAATCGTTATATTTAAAAGAAAGTATATTAGTTTATGATGATCAACATATCAAAAGATTTAGATAAATATATATTGATGCTTGTTCTTGCACAATAACTAGGTTTGATCCAAGATTTAGAAAAATCAAAGTGTTTATTTTGGATATCCATGATCATAATGATTCTTAAAACAAAAATATAAAATTTTTATGATAAAAGTAACATGATCATGTAGAACAAATTATGAACATTCAACATTAAATCAAAACAAAACTATAAAATGCATGGAATCATAAAACTTACTTGTTAGTGCTTTCAATCTTATGAAAATAGTGGATTGAGGTTTGAAGATAATGGAGGATTTGTCCTCATTTTATAGTGAAGATATGAAGTAGTTATGTCTTATGGGATTTATGAAAATTAATCATATTTAATATAATTAAAAACAAAAATTAAAATGTTTTAAAAGGTTTTCAAAGTGTTTTAACTCTTTTAGTAAATTTTATTTAATTAAAACATTAATTGCTTTATTTATATTAGTTAATAAAAAAAATAACTTATGAAAAAAGATGTTAATAATAATAATCCAAGATTTATTCTAATGATTTGCATGGGAAAAGTTCATGAATAAATAATCTTTAAATGAGTATGCAATACTACAAGGATGGTAAAAAATATATTTGCATAGAAATGATCACATAAAATACATATAACAAAAATTGAGATTAATTAATAACATTATTAAAGTATATGAATTTAAATATAAACAAAACCGAAAATTTAAAACGGGTCGGGTTTTCGGGTTTGAAAAGTAACGAATGTTACAGAGGTTCCAAGACACGATAGATGACCGGCATGAGTTTGATAAAGTATTGATCAAAGGGTTGTTCAAGCGTTTGAAGTATAAATGTGATCTAGAGAAGTTACAATACAACAAGGAAAATATGTGCGAACATTAGAAGTATTTACTTCACGTACTTATACACTGCCTTGGAGAACGTACGGGTGGATTCGATGAGTGTAGGATTATGTTCCAATCGGCTTTCGTTTCTCTCATTTTAAAAAAAGCCGTTAAACTTTTCCAAGATGAAGTTTTATCACCTAAAGGAGAACTTCACTAGGAGGAGAAACAAATTCCTTATGAATCCTAGTTTCTTACAGTTGATCATCAATCACCTCGAGCCGAATTTGGGGAAGGGACACTGAGATTTTTGAATACCTATTAGTTCTTGAGAACATTAACGAAGATACGATGAGACGGTTTAGAGCTTATCGTGGTCAGACTATTTAGACAAAGCCTAAGTTTAAGAGATTGATTGGGCATGCGGCTCGTCCTGATTATGTAGCTCCACCTAACGATCTTTGGATCCACGAGGATTCATATTATGAACATGAAGGTGGGAAAGATGATGGTAATGATGAAAGTGATGATGTTGATCATGATGCTGCTGAATGTAAGCGTAAGGGTAAAGAAAATGTGTGGAGGGTTTACCAGAAAAGAAGAGAACCCGTAGAGGTTCGGGCAGTGTTATAAATACCGCTAGTCGCCACCAATCTATGTCTTTTTTTTAATAATACCCTAAATATATATAACTAATTCTAAGCTCTTGAAAAGATGGACTTTTGGCGGGGTGCCACCACTCAATTTATTTTCATAAAACTAGTGATGTGCTAGATTTTAAGTGCACCCAATTCTCACCACATCAAAGTAAAAGGATTACGGTAATTCTCCTTGTTTCGTATTGAATTTTAGCTTCGCCGCTTACCCCAGGATGAGAACCCAATAAGTGTATGAATATGTTAAGGTTCAACTAAAAATACTAAAGGGAAACCTTTCAGGATTAGTTGGGCCTACCGACACATCCGAAAATTATATACGCAACTGTTCTGATTTATTATGTATATATATATATTAAGAGAACACCAAGAGATTGTCAAGAACACTTTGTAATAATATCATTTCTTCCTTATTGCAAAAATTTTCAAAAACACGGGACATTTTAAAACTCCTTTACCTTTTTTATTTAATTTTATTTTTATACCTTTCTTTAATATTATTTTTGCTATTTATTTTTACATTTAAAACATCAATTTTCTATCCCCGCACTTAAATTTCACATTTTCCTCAATGTGAGATAGGAAAAACACAAAAATAAAATAAATAAAGAAAAATGAAACAGGCTCCCCTAGTAAATAGCAGTGAACGTGTGTCACGAGACGTGTTTCGTGCCCATCAATACGATATCGTCACGTCAAATCATGAAGCTCTCAAGGTACTATCATGTGTGATCATATTGCTCGCAGCTCTTAAGGTATTATCATGCAATATTTAAAATGACAATATCTATTAATTTAAATAAAAATTCCAACAAGGTTCAAATAAAAAAAAATACATCAATCCGTAATTAAATAAATAGGACAAATATATAATTCAGCTCAAATTATATCTTGCTCCTCTTCTCTAGCATGGCAAACCCTAAGTTTCTTTAATTTTCCAGATAAATCAAATCATATGGTGACCCGCAAATGCGTTAAAAATACAAATAACTTGTCAACACGAGGTTTAGGGAGTAAAACACCAGTTATGTGAGATATATAATAGATAAAGAAAAATGAAAACTATTCCTATGAGATAAAAAGCTGAGCCATAGCACATAAACAAATCAACCAAATAATAAAGATAGGGCTAAACCGTTGTCAAGTGATCGGGCATTGGTTACCAAAAATGAGTTGTAGGTGAAACCGTTGTCATGCGGTTGGACACCGACCACTACGAAGGTTGTATGATCATATTAAAATATGTTGGACCTCTCCGAATGCGTTCAAATAAAGCAAGTAAGCAAATAGCAAGTTAGACATAACTGATATACACACAAGGATAACAGTGGCAAGTTGTGGATAATAATAATAACAAAAATAGCTAAGTTACGCATATGTCCCCCAAAGAAAAGTGAGTAAAATATGGGACTGAAAAATTCTCCAAATTAGATGAACAAAATACAAATGAGGATGATGTGAGAAAGATAATCCCTTTAGGATATATAGTCAAGGATTCCTAGTCAAATAATAATAATATGAGTTAATTGTAGATTACATAACATGTATAATAGATTCGGGTCTCGACGTGATTTGAGTTATGATTAAGATTATAATATTATGGATTGAACGATGGGTTTCTATTGTTATTATTAATCAATTTTATTATTATCATATATTTATAACATTATTAGCTTGAATACTATAAAATACTAATAATATACAATTTAAAAATAAAACATGAGACGTAATACACTTATATAAATAAATAAAGGTTTAAATAAATAATGCAATTATATTAATAATTATAATTTGTAATATATTAAATAATTTAATACAAACGTTAGAATATATATCTTTATCATACAATATACATCTTGGAATCTTTAACGAAAATAATATAACTTTATAAATATAATTAATACGTTTAAAATACGTTTGTTACAACTTTTTATAAAGAATAATACACACACATATGTGTGTGTATGTATATATAATAAAGATAATAAGTTTATAAAAATGGTCAACTACGAGAAAAAGTTAACTTAAAGTGTCGGGTTTTAATAAGGTTTATTTAAAACAATATATACTTATATTATATATAAGTTATATATATATATATATACCAAAAATATATAACGAGATTATTTGACAAGAAATGTAGAACTTAAAGGTGTCGGTTGGGTAAAATAATGTTTATTTAATGTTTAATATTAATTAAAATAATTTATAAACCATTAATAGTTTAAAATAACAAAACAAAAAAAATAAAGAAGCAAAAGGGGCTGGTCGGAATACGAACTCGCGTCCCTGGCCGGCACCCTAATGAACACACACACCAAAGCAACCAGATGGACTAACAAGAAAATTGGTTAACATCTAGAAACAATAGTATATATAAATATACTGGAAAACCCCCCAAATTGATTATGAACCCTAATTATCCAATTCGCTATTCTGTTATATTATCAGTTAATCAACGATAGGGTTTTTGATATATGCGGTAAGGCGAGTATATTACATGTACGAATTACCCGAAACACTGATATAATGATGATGAATGATGAACATCACTTGATGGTCAGAACGAGATCCGCCAGTTTAATCAGGTTATGATAATACAATTAAACCTAGGGTTATTGATCACGAGGTGTAAAGGGATGTGCAAGTCAAATTAATTAGATTATTCTGAGTTCTAGATCGTCTCTCCATATATTGTTAAAGACGGTTTACATAAAACATTAATACGTATCCTTTTGATTATGATTTCCAAAATAATATAGTTGGTATAATATATAATACAAGTAATAACGATCTGCAAGATCTAATTTTGAATTGAAATGCGTTAATTAAGGATCAAGAAAAGTATGGGTTACGGGTTTGGTTTATAAACGGTTATAAGTATTGGTAAACGAGTCTAAAGGTCCTGATTATAATATAAGTTTCTATAATTTTCAATCTAGTCCCTGAATTTATTTTGTGGAAACAAAAATGGATTAAACTAGAGTTTGGGGGTATTTCACTTATAATTCAAAGTTATAAGAATAAAAATAAAATATGTATTTTTATAATATGATAAGGAAAAAGAATATATAAAATATAAAAATTTATATATCTTATTGATTAAAATTACCCGAAACTAAAAATGGGTCGGGTATTGGATATTAACATATTAGATGGAAAAAACCCGATTTGTTACAGTATCCCCTACTTTTGAGAACTTCGTCTCAAAATTTAAGAATACTAAAATAATATTGGATAATAATAATAATAAAACTGTTGATAAAAGAAGGAAAAGCTTTAAAATCTAAAATTTAACACAACACGGAACTTTATGCAGTAGAAACAATGCTACAAATGACAATCTGATAAGAACACTTATATATATATGATGTATCGGCGGCGTATCCACCATGTCCTTATCATCTTAACATTTGTACCGTTAATCCAAAACTACTTTCGGTTCTAAATTATGATACACGACTATACGTACTAAGATTTCCATGCGAGAACTTTGGTAATTATGTTCCGGACCATAATTACTTTTATCGTCGGATGGTCCGCATAATTCATTCCATCGTGTGGGTTACAAAACACTTGAAAGGCATAACATTGAGAGAAATAGTTTTAATACATTTTGATTGTAAACAAGAAGATCATATTTATATAAAACATTACAAGAATGAACTGAACCCATGAGTTGATTTAATAAAATATTAATGTTTCTAAAACGTTTTTTTGATAACAGTTATAAATCTTAGAAGTTTGAAAAGGAAAAAAAAAATTCTTAGGGTTGAGAGTGAAACAAATTGTGATAAATGAGGATAAGAAATAACTAGAAGTACGGTATTATAGACAGTTGTCATTTGAAAGATAAGGAAATTATTTTTTTTTATTTTTTTTGTTAGGGCACGGTTTTGTCGTCTCGAGTCTTTGTAATTATCGTTTGAAATTTATTAATATTTTAATATTAAGGGCATTTATGTAATTTACTTTAGTTCATTAACGTAAGGATACTTCGTTAAGGATGTTTAACGAATTAGCCAGTTCGTTTAATGTAATGTCTAGATCATTATGTATGTTCCCATTCGTCATGGAATGTTGACGAATGGGGGCATAAAGAATCAAAGATTCGTTAGGCTTTTCCTTATTGAGTCTGTAAGTTAACGAACTGGATCCAATTTGTTACGACATGTGTAACAAATTGGGTCCATCGTCTATTTATAAGGGTTTCCTTCCCTGTTAATTTAAGTTTTGATTATTGAGTTAACGAACCTTTGTCCAATTCTATCTAGATCAATACTTCGCCTAATCTATTACTAATAAACATATCCAATAACTAATACATATATATATATATATATATATATATAACCTAATTAAGAGTATAATCATGAACTAGATCTGTTTAAGGTATTAGATCTATTAAGGTAATTGATAATCGTTTATATCTGATTCGTGTTTAACAAGTGGTATCAGAGCTTTCGATAGTTCGATTGATCTTGATTTAGTGTTATTGCTTCGATTATTGAAGTTTTAATTAGTTTTCGGTGTTTATTAAGTTTAATTTGAATTTGATCAAATTAACCGTTGAATCTGTTAATTATGGATTGAGTTTGGTTTGATTTGTGTTCGGGAAGGTTTGTAAGGATTGGATTGTGAATTTGAGCGAATTTGAATTGGTTCTTGTTTGGATGTGTATGTATACGGAACACGAGATGATTATGGTGACAATTGATGTTGTTTGATTGGTTAAAGTGTACGAGTTTTATTGATTTGGATTCGTGAGGTGTGTATGAGTATTTTGGTTCATAATTTAGACGATTTGGTTGGGTATTGAGTTTGTATTACAATTCTGGGTTGAGTTTTGGTGTTCTTGATTCTGGAAATTTTTCCAGATTTCTGGAAAAAACAGTTTGAAGGTTTGAAGATTCAACAACTGAGTTAATTCGTTATAGTTGATTCGTTACACGAGTTAATTCGTTATAATTGATTCGTTATACACGTGTCCTCTGTTGAACAGATTCGTTACCTTTTTCTGAACAGATTCGTGCCTCGTGTCAGAAGTTGTTATAACCGTCTAACAACTTGATTCGTTAATTACTGTAGGTGATTCGTTATCAACAATAATTAATTCGTGTTCTTGAATTCGTTAGTGATTCGTCAACTTGAATAGTCATCATGATTCGCAATCTTGATTCGTTAATTTGATTCGTCATCGTGATTCGTTATTTCATTTACTTAACGATTCGTCAACAATCTATTACTGATTCGTTATTGACGTGTCCTTGATTCGTCTCTAATTCATTATAACCTAATTCGTTACCAGTTCTTTATAAATCCTGATTCGTTACCTCATTTGATTCGTTAACTAAGTCTGATTCGTTGCAAAAGTTTAAGTTTTAACCCTTAAGTTTGACTTTTTGGTCAAATTTGAACCTATATTTACAATGGCTGGTTTTTATGTGTTGGCATCTCATAACGTGCTTATGCAACAGATGTTACACTTGGATGCTGATATTGGATCTCATTCCAAATGTCCTAGATTGATGAAATACAGTAATTTGGCTAAATGGGAACCCCGATTTTGAGCACATCTTGGTTCTGTGCATCCCGATTGCTCAAGATGTCTTGATGATGTTTGCACTTTACCAATGATTGGTGATAAGACTACCTACACCCCTAAAGTTTCTCAAAATATTCTCAAGAGGAAAATAAGACTTTAGAGATCGAGACAAAAGCGTATTCGACTCTTACTACGGCATTACCATTCCATCATGTTGGAAGTATCAAGATTAGTGCTTCTTTGTTTCAACACATAAAAATGAGAAGCATGGGTAATACTGAGGAAAGCAAGAAAGTAATGTTAAATTTCCAATTTCGAAACTTTAACTTACTCAAAGGTGAAACTGTTGAGGAAATGACTACTCATTTCAATCATTTAAATGCTGAAATAAACAAGTTAAAGATGGAACCTTCTGAATATGATAAGATTGATACAGTTAAAAATGCTTTACCTAGTTCATACTCAACATTCTTTATGGTGTTGAAAGAGAATAAGTATTTCAAAAACGAAGATTTGACTGCTTCTGAGTTTATGCAAAAGATTGAAGCTTGGGAATATGATTTGAAGTGTCAAAAGTAATCAAAAGAAAGTCAAGATCCATCATTCTATGGTGGATGTATTCCTTTGAGCACCACAGTATCTCCGATCACTGCATTTCTTACTCAGAATGCAAATAAAATTTAACAGGAACTTATAGTGATCCAAGTGTATGCTTTTTGACATCTAGAAATTTTGGAACTTCGGGAGGTTCTAGAACTTCAACTACTACAAATCAATTCTCAGCTCCACCACCTAACGTGAACATTAAAGAGGATGAACAAAATTTTGCCTTTTTGTGTGCTTTTATGACTTCGTATGAGAACTTGGTTGGTAGTAAAATTGCCACGAGTGAGATAACCGATGAAGATTATGACCAAATCAACCCTGATGATTTGGAGCTCATGGATTTAAAGTGGAACATGACAATGATAGTAAGAAAAGCGAAGAAGTTCATGCAAAGAACTGGCAAAGATCTTCCATCGTTGAATAAGAGAGTTAGGTTTGATAAGCTGAAAGTTAAGTGTTATAACTGCCAAGAGTTACTGGACCTCTTGTTTCCAAAGAGTGTGACAAACCAAAGAAAGAATATACTGGACCTCGAAGTCAAGATAGAAGTTCTTCTGTGAAAAAGAGTAATGATACTAATAAGCCTTATGGAAGTAAACCGTCTGCTTCGGGATCACAAGCGTTGTTGTCTACTGTTGATGGAACTGATTGGACACAAAGGTTGTTGTGACAATCAAGCAAACTTGGCTATGTTCGAGTTAAATGAGAGTTTTCATGATGCAAGTGGGAATGAGCTATCTTCTGACAACGACACTGAGTCTGATTCTGATGATTCATGTCAAACGTCTAACTACATTTGCTTGTATTGCCAAAATTGATGAGGTTAGTTCTTTTGTTCCTAATTCTGTTAATCTATCTGCCAATGTGCCTTGTGTAGATTGTGAGACAACTGAGCCTAAGTTAGAATCATTGAAAGATCATAATCACCGTTTAGTGAAAGAAATTGCTTCACTTAGGGATACTTATAGACAATCTTTAGAATCTCAAATGAGATCTAGGGAGAAAATTGAAGCATTGTCTACAAGAAACCATGATCTCAAAGTTGAATGTTCGGTTAAAATGACAATTAATGATCAAAAAGTTCAAGAAATCTTGAAACATCGATCTAAGATAATTGAGCTTGAGAATGAAGTTCTTGAGTTGAAGAATAAGTTGGGAAAATTTAAAAACTCATCATTTTTGCTAAATGAGATAATTGAAGTAACTGGTAAGCAAAAAGATTCTAAAAAAGATGTAGGTTTTGTTGAAGTACCACCACCGTTTCATAATGACTATACTGCAAATCCTTTTGCTGAAAAGAATAAGTGGTTATTAATGAAACTGTTGTTTCAGAAAAACCTAAACCAATAAAATATGATAATATTAAAGCCTAATTGTCAACTCAAAAACATCATTTTGAAAGTAACAAAGTCTTTGTTGAGCTAGTTGAGAAAGTTATCATTGAGGATGTGTTTGAACTAGAAGTGATACACAAAAATCAGAACATTCCAAGTTCGAATCACATCTATGTGAACCTCATGAATTTGAGGAAGCTGTGTATGGTTTAACCACAACTCAAATGAAAAAAGGAGAAAGTTGTTAAACAAATAAAGACTAAGAAATCAGAAAAGCCTAAAATCTCTGAAGAGGATTTGATACGTTTTATCAATCATGGTGCTTCTAAGCCATCAACTGGTCGTGTTTTTAAGCTTAAAGGGATAAGCACAATGTTCACTGAGAAAGATATCCCTCTTGATATCATCAAACCCGAATTGATTGAAAGTGTCTTTCACAATGAAATTTTTAAAGTACAAGACCTTGAAAACAAGTTTGTGAAGTCCAAGACATCAAAAGTAGTAGATCCGTTGATAAAAGCTAAAAATTTGTTAAAATCTGCTAAAAATGTTTAGTTTGTGAAGTCAAATGGAACTGATTCTTTACAAAGCTTCTCAAACTGCTAAAATCTGGATTTCTACATGAAACGAAAATCTGTGACTTTTGATGACTTGGATAAAATTCTCATTGCTGGAGTTTATCATCAACCTTCTGTTGCACGTGTTTATGCTAAACCATCACATGAACATGTTGACATGAGAACATGTTTTCTCTGTGGTGAACACGGTCATGTAGTCAAAAACTGTGGCATAAAGAAATCCCAGAATCTTCACCCGTTTATCAAGGAACAATCCTAACCATCCAAACTTGTTCATTTGATCAAGGAGATTTTGAGAAGACCAATGTCTTTTGATGATGAAACTCACATTATGTTTTCTGATGTGAATCCTCAAAAGGTGATTCATGTTAATGAAAATGTAAGTAATGTTAAGCCCAAATTCATTCCTACGGAACCTATTTGCAAAAATGTGAATACAAATATTGTTCAAGCTGCATACTTAGGAAGAAAGTCTAAACGTCCTGTGACTTATTCACAAGAAGCTGAACAACATTTGGATTCATTGAATGTTAAACCTTCAAGAGAAACTTAATAAAAGTGCCCAAGACTGAGGCCTGAGCTGCGTTTTTGAACTGATCATTTTATTTTCATTCGTAGGTGACGTGAGGTCGAAGACTCACTCAAAAATAAACCGATTACAACTAGTTAGATAGCGGTAAGCGGGAATCGAACAAAGGGAGTTTGTGGAAAATGCGTTACTGAGTAGCTATAAAATTTATCTATATTAAACTAAGTGCACAAATTAAATTCAATGATTTGGTTGTTTGATTTGAATAACAAAAAGAACTAAAGCAAATAAACAAGTTTTAATCAATATGAGAAAATATGCCTTCCCTCGGTTTCAGGTTTCCATGAATGTTACAGTTAATGCTTAACTGAGATGAACAATATATAAAGTTTGAGTTTATGTAAACGATTGCGATAATTGAAGATTAACTACTTGGATTATACAATGCAAGGTATTCACTCAAAAACCAATTAGTTTATCCAACCCTAAATCCCTCCCGATTAATCTCGATTACTTAAAGCACCAAGAACTGACGGTTTAGAACACAAAATCGATAAACTAACAATCTATCAACCAATAAACAAACACCATAATAACGAAATAAATAATATCAAATAATATCTTAGAAATTGCCTAAACATTCAACCAAACAAACATAGTAAACCTTAAAATCCGAGGGAAAACATATAGGAATTTAGCCGAGCATGTTTCGGTTCGTCATCCCTTCAATTATAATTGTCCTACAAATTAAAACAAGTGTCTAATGATTACCACACTCACAATTGATCAGTAATCTCCAAAAATCGCCATTGGGTCGTCTCTAGATAAAAAGATGTGATAATAATACCAAAAGCTGTCCAAAAATACATGTTATAAGAGCAGCTACGATTCCAGCGTCACGCCCACCGTAAGCTACGGTGGCCACCGTAGCTTACGGTGGCTTCCAAGAAACCCACGGTGGGTCTTAACTGCCTAACGGCCGACATTATCTTCAGAATCCACCCTAGCTTATGGTGGCTACCGTAAGCTACGGTGGCTTTCAACAAGATCTTTTTTTTATTTTTGCCATAACTTCCTCGTTCTAAGTTTGTTTTCGCCCATGTTCTCGTAATTCCATTTTCTAGCTTTTCCTACCTGCAATTATACGAGCAAACGTAGTCATCTAATTCAACGAGATAAATCGATTAAATGCGTGATTATTAACGAACTTAAACCACTTAAGGGTTTTCCCATGGACCACCGGTCACATTCCCACACTTACCCATTGCTTGTCCTCAAGCAACACCTTAAACAACAATTTTATTACTTTCTACTTGTAGCCACCAATCTTACCACAATTCTGGTTCGGTTAAAGTCCCAAGTCATACCCTATTCCCTTATTTTTTTTTCTGGTGCACTAGTTCACTTGACGTTCCATTTGAACCGAAGATTTCTAACAAAACCTAACATGCTTTCGGTTTTTACCTATACATAACGCACATTTACACATTAACCTTTCCTTGGTGATCATATATACTTCCATAACTAATCAATTCTCCTCGCATACGCTTGTACAATCATCAAATGTCCACCTATGTAAATGCTTTTTGATATGAATGCAAATCAAGAGGGCTTAAAATGGGTTGTAACGGGGCTAAGTGTAAGGGTATAGAAGGGAATATTGAAAGTAGCTCAAATGATCCGATCCGACTTATAACAAACAAACTAAGTAAACAATGAAATAAACAATTATATACATCACTAACATCATCAATATTTTTTTTTTGACTATATAATACTTTAATATTGCATACTTAAACATTGCTATTCTAATACAATCTTTTTTTTAAGCATGATAAACATAATGCTTTACATATCTAATTGACAAATACCAAAACAATTACATAAAAACCTGTTAAGTCGGATCGTTTTGCAATATAACACCTGGGTTGATTAAATAAAAAAATGGCCCAAAAAATGTTTTCTAAGTGAACCAACCCCCTGCCCCTCCCTCTCATATCCACGCTCATATATGTAATGTATGAGGCCCAACCATCCAAAACCCACACTCTCGCTCATCCAGACAAAGCTTTACCTAAGTGCCTCTATCACTTTTGCACTCATGCCACACTAAGACCTGGAAATGCATAATTGTACAAGTTCTATCGGAGAATATCAACCATTTCACCAATCCTTGCTTTCTCAATTTTCAAGTGTAAACAACGTGTTATGCAAGTTATTACACCGATAGAATGCTGACCTTGGTTAGAAAACTACACAATCTCCTTTAAAAAAAACAACTAGGCACATGTTATTTAGGGAAATGTGACCATGGAAAGGGACCAAAACTTTACCCCGCCATCTTACCACTTTCCGGTTTCTTTAAACACATTTTTTTATAATTTTTCTTTTAATTTTTCGGATTTTATTTATTTATTTATTTTTTAGAACAAACGAATTTTTCAAAACAAACAAATTTTCCCTCATCCCCACTCTTGGGATACATTGTCCCCAATGTACGATTTTGAGGAAAAATGAAAATAAGCCACGTCATAAACACAACCTTCTTTCAACACAACCCTTAATATTTAATCAAAAGTATTTTGTCCACCACCCATCCACCCAAAAACAATTAAAAACACAAAAGATAACAACTTATACAATAATATACAAAATGGTGTTCACCTGGTAACACGAGATTCCATTAGAAGAAACGAGGTCGGGCCGGCCAGAAGATGGATGTCATCACATCATTAAATTCACCGAATCCAAATATTCCTTGGTCATCACCACCTTGTTCGCCTCTTTGTTGTTGCGAGGCACCTTGACTCGAACCATGATTGGGATCCACCCACATAGAGTGATGCAATGGTGGCATTGGGTATGACACACTTCCATCATATGGTGGCAAAGTAGTGTAGTCCACGAATGGCGGATCAACCACAACTGGTTGCCCCACATGCCACGCATCGCGGATCCGTCTATTATGATCATCAATATACCGCTGCTTATCTCATTCTCAAAGGCATATGCATGGGTTCGGTTCCACTGCTCTTGTCGATCATAATTTTGCTTTAATTCCCTTTCCATACTCGCCCCCCCATGAAAGTTTGTTGATCAAATATTGTTTGGGAAAATTCAGACCAATTCTCAAACGTAGGTGGTCTTTGTCGTTCTACCACCTCTTGCATCTTTCCTTGATACGCCCAATTCGAATCATATGGCCTTTGTGCATAATCAAATGCACTTTTCACATAACTCGATTGCATCCCCGGTTGCCTTCCATCCCAACTCGGTCCCACGTGATCCGTTTCCATGTGAGCTACATTTGGATCATCTTGATACGCCTCATCACCACTTACCTCATCTTCACTTTCCGGGTCATCCTCTTCACCCGCATTCAATGGTCTTGCATCTTCCTTCAATAATCTCCATCTCCTTCCATCACTTTTCAACTTATGGTACCGTTCGGATTGTTAGTATACCCAACCGGACCCAAATGAGTAATGTCGAAAGGTTTGAACCTCTTGTAAGAACCCATATCACCTACACCAATTGCGCCGTACTTCTTTAACAATGCAGTGATCAATCGACAGTGAGGTATGATTTTTCTATCCACACTGTTTTGGCTTATCCATATACTACTCATTACCAAGAAACGGTATGAAATAAGCGGTGATCCATATAACATTGTGTATAATATTGAAACTTTGGGATATCATACCTCGATCCTATCACCCCGACGCGGGATGATGTTATTGATGCTTATCGTTAACATCAATTTTGCTTCCATTCTCAGATTTTTTGGTACAACTTCCCGACGTATGTCCCAGGCAAAAACAGATCATCTAACATGGTGTTCCACATCGGGTGCGTCTCGGGGGCCAAATACAAAACATCCAAACTTGGAAACATATACTGGTTCAGCGGTTCACTATCAAATTTTGCTACCCGTCTCAAACTATCAAACGACATTTCCACTTGAACCCCATTCACAGTACCAATTAACTTGTTCTTTGATGGATGGTTACCTGTAACTGGTCGTAAGGCAGCCATCCATTCTTGTATCTCTACATCAAATAAGTTAGTTGATTCGTTGTCCCAACCCTTTGAGGCTGCTTCCCAACCCAATGCTCTGAATTTATCGGTAACCCCAGATGGTCCAAAATCCTCTTCTCTAACTTCTTTTTTCGCAAATAAACGCATCAGTACGCTGCCTCAACGAATTCATTTGCTCATGAAATAGTGTTTCTTGCCATTCCTGGGTTGATCTGCCAAAGACCCTGACTTCCAAATTGGCATTTCACCTATTTGATATTCTTCCTCTTCGTCCATATCTTCTTGAAGAACTAACCTTCTTATTTTTGGTTGATCAACAGGGTTGCTTAAGGACCCAACCGGTTCTTTCCCTTTTCGACCCATTCTGAACACACAAACAACAACTATAGAGCAATTTATTCACTTTTCAACCTTAAACATCCCCACACTTGGTTAAAATTATTATTGAAGATGCTTCTTAGACATATTATTCAATTTTTCAAACAATTTCAAAAAATTTAACATTATATCGACTATATGACCAACAATATTCCCATAATTATGTTTCAATTCATGCTAATCATCTTCAACCATAACCCATTCAAACTCACTATTCATATTTTTCAACAATTCAAGCAAGTGTGAATCTATAAACAATTATTAACAACTTACAATTCCATTGCAATGCACCGTCAAGAATGAAAATAAATTACATACCTAGGTTTTGTAGAAGATGAAGATGAACAAAGCTTCAAAATACACCAAAACCCTCAAACTTTTGGACCTAATTGTCCAAAATTGACCAGCAAAACGAGAGATTTTCTCAAATACAATGGTATAATTGAAACCCTTGTGAAATTGTAGCCAATTTAGAACCAAAAATCAATCGATTTGGTTAAGAAGTAAGAAAGGTATAATGGTATGAAGTGAGAGTTAGGGTTTGAAGGTTTGGAGATAATAAAGAAGATGTTGGTGGAATGAGTGGTGATAGAGATAGAAATCTCATGTGTGGTGTAGGTTAAATGTGAAAATAAAATAAATTTGTTTTTTTATTTACAAACACGAAACACGTTGCCCAGCTCCAGGGTCCACCGTAAGCTACGGTGGACACCGTAGCTTACGATGGCTCTGGTTCACAAATTCCTACCATAAGACAGTTCTTAGACAACGTCAATTTTTAATTCTCCACCGTAGCTTACGGTGGGTACCGTAGGCTACGGTGGTACCTGTAGGTTTTCAATTTAAATTTATTTTTATTTTTATTTTTTTTCAAAATAAATACACAATCAAAAACTAACATAAACCAAAAATTGCACAATTACCCTACCCCCTTTGAAAAAATCCAAGTTGTCCCCAACACGGTAAAGAAATTTGTTAAAATTTCCCACACTTGAGTCGAACTTACTTAAAGACGAGAACGGTAATTTTTAAAACAAAACTTAATAAAAACTAAATTAACCTAAACTAAAATATACAACATACCTTGGCCTCTTAATTTGTTTCCTCATCTGGTGAGCTTAACAAGTAACTCACCTTATCCACATATAGCACATTGATGTCTTTTCCTTCCAAGTAAGGTTTAAGTCTTTGACTGTTCACCACTTGTTTCGTTTGGTCTTGAACATATTCTATCTCCACATCACCAAACTGGCCCACTCTTGTGATGATATATGGGCCCATCCACTTGCTCTTTAACTTACCCGGAAACAACTTCAACCATGAATTGTACAACCACGCCTTTTTACCCACTTCAAAAGTCCTTTTTTCTCAACTTTGCATCATGGACTTTTTTTAGTTTGTCTTTATATGCGGAAGCACATTCATATGCTTCATCACGGATTTCCTCAATCTCTTTCAATTTCAACTTTCTCAATTCGCCCGCTTCCTTATAATCCACATTAACATTCTTGATCGCCCAAAACGCCTTATGTGCCAACTCCATTAGTAAATGACACCCTTTACCATAAACTAACCGATAAGGAGTTGTGCCAATAGGAGTTTTGTAGGCTGTCTGATATGCCCACAACGCATCATTTAACTTAGATGACCAATCCTTCCTATCGACCCGCACCGTCTTTATCAAAATTTATTATATTTGGCGATTGGACACTTCAACTTGTCCACTTGTTTGTGTTTAATAAGGTGTAGCAATTCGGTGATTCACATTGTATCTTTTTAAAGGTTTAGCCTCCTCATCAGTAATGATTTTATGCATAACAAGCGAAGGACTAATACCCTTTAAATCCGCAAGCGTCCATCTAATGGTAACCTTATGTGCTCCCAACACTTTTACCAGTGCCCTGTAACGATTCCGGCAAATCCAGGTATACCCTAGCCGGAATATACTATTTACGTGTCATTTAATATTGATTATATGAGTTATAATACGTTTATACGAGTATATATGATTCACAGTATGAATCATACTCAATTATATAATGAATCGTATTGGAATTACGATCAACCAATGAACGATTATCGAAAACCCGAACGAATCGGGAACTACATTATAGACAAAGTATATAATGTTTAGTGATGTTCACGAAGTATTAATGCTTCGGGATAGGTGAATTATAGCACAGAAAAAGGTTTTCGATTTAATGGTACGTCGGTACGCTAAACGAAACCTTTAACACCAAACCAAGCAAGAGACGATCAATCAAGCCGAAAAAGATGCGTAATTATTAATAATATGATGTTTTAATGTCATGGGTTAAGTTTTTAAGGTTTTTAAATCAGTTTTATATAAACTTTATGTTAACCCGAAAAACGACCATTTTATGCTCGTTTTAAGCCGACATACGAGTTTAAACGAGAAACGAACTGAACCAGATTATCCACAACAATATCCGGATTACACAATCCAATTTTGTGGCTATTATTGAAGATGTGGGACCCACCCCCACACCCCAAAGGGGCCGGCCACCCCCCTTTGTTGTTATTATCTTTCATTTTCTTTTTTTGATCATACAAACACTCCCAAACTCTCTCAAACCTTTCATACTTTCAAGTATCATCCAAAATCCATCCTCTCTAATCAAAGAACAAAGGTATAAACATGTTATAATACATGATCTTTGGTGTTGATTTCCTTATTTTTAGTTGTTTTGCAAGAACAAAAAGGTTCCAAATGAAATATGGGTGAAAACCCGAGATGGAACCGGTTCTTGTGTGATCAAAGGATGTATACAAGTTATACAAAGGATCTTGATCCAAGTAATTAGTTAAAAGTGTTTAGAATAAAATTTTACGGTTAGAATCTTTGTTTTTACTTAAAAACCGACATTTTGAAAGAGATGGCTTGATTGTTGGTATAGTTTGCTTGGTATAGTGTTGTTGTGCTTGAAAGTGTTGTATCTAGCGGCTAGCAAAGGCTAGAAACCGAGATCCTTGCGATCTAAAGCTAGAAAACACAAGATAGTTCGGTTTTCGGGTGTTTATGAAAAATGGACAGATTTCCGTGTGCTTAGAGTTGGGTCACGAAATTTCACAGAGATGATCTACACATGAAAATATGAGATCTGTGAATTTTTGGTAATTTTTGGATAAAAGATGAATATTTGGTGAATTTAATGCTCGGTTTTGGCCAAAAATAGTGAAAAATATCAAAACATGATGAAAAATTCCGGAAAATTTAAGATAAGCTTTTTATAACATATAAAAGTCACCCACAAAATTTGAGCTCAGTTGGAAAAGTCTAAGTAGGCTTTTCGGTGATACGAGTTCTAGGGCTTTCTAGCTCGGTTTTGGGTGAAAATGGCTTGAAAAATAAGTTTTAAATTCTGGAAATATTCCAGAAAGTTATGAGGATGATAAAGATCATCCCAGAAAAATTTGGGATTTTTCTAAAGTGTTTTGGTATTTTTGATATATTTAGTGTTTTAACAAGATTTAAAAATAGATAAATAAATGTAAATATAGGAAAATAAATCTGGGAAAATTCCAGAAAGTTATGAGGATGATAAAGATCATCCCAGAAAAATTTGGGATTTTTCTAAAGTGTTTTGGTATTTTTGATATATTTAGTGTTTTAACAAGATTTAAAAATAGATAAATAAATGTAAATGTAGGAAAATAAATCTGGGAAAATTCCAGAAAGTTATGAGGATGATAAAGATCATCCCAGAAAAATTTGGGATTTTTCTAAAGTGTTTTGGTATTTTTGATATATTTAGTGTTTTAACAAGATTTAAAAATAGATAAATAAATGTAAATGTAGGAAAATAAATCTGGGAAAATTCCAGAAAGTTATGAGGATGATAAAGATCATCCCAGAAAAACTTGGGATTTTTCTAAAGTGTTTTGGTATTTTTGATATATTTAGTATTTTAATAAGATTTAAAAATAGATAAATAAATATAAATATAAGAAAATAAATCTGGAAAATTTTTACAAAATTCCTTTCTGTCAAATTAAGTTTTGTGCAAAATTTCAAGACCCGAGACTAATCGGGTAATTATTTGTGCTAAAAAGAACATAAAAAAAAAAACAAGTTTTTAAAGCTTAAAACGTGTAAACCGGCAAAGTTCGCATAAGCGAGCTGACTGGTACATGAAAACTCTAAAAATAGACTATTTCATAAATCTAAGTAAATTAAGTAAAAATAAATCATCCGAAAATAATCCGGATGATTTGGGTAATTTTACCCGATTGTACCGTTCCCGGCACCGAAATACCGGAAACGGGCCCCACGGCCAAACGGGGTGTCAAACCGAGCTATAATTTCATCACCTTAACTAAATTGACTGTCAAGCTCTAAGCAATGTCAATCTGAGTCCTTAGAAGTGTCACGGGGTTAACATTGTCCCCGAATCGAGTACAGTACTGGGTTAACAATGTTCCCAGATGTACCGATTGATATGTATTTAAGTTATGGGAATTATATAGTAACGACTAGATATTATATTACAGATCCAGGCACGTAGCTGTTCCTTATATTACTCACCAACTCACGACAAGGTGAGTTTTCACGAGCCCCTTTTAATGAATTGTTTTAATTATATTTTCCCGGGGCGGAAAACATGTCTTATTTAAAGTATTTAAGTACATACCGATCGTATGGAAATACTTGTACATTTATATATATATGGGCTGATGCATAGAATATATAAAAGGTTTATAATGTGTTATTGTTCTGGGGTAACATAGTTCCCAGGGGTTATTATTGTTCTGGGGTAACATAGTTCCCAGGGGTTATTATTGTTCTGGGGTAACATAGTTCCCAGGGGTTATTATTGTTCTGGGGTAACATAGTTCCCAGGGGTTATTGTTGTTCTGGGGTAACATAGTTCCCAGGGGTTATTATTATTCTGGGGTAACATAGTTCCCAGGGGTTATTATTGTTCTGGGGTAACATAGTTCCCAGGGGTATTTATTGTTCTGGGGTAACATAGTTCCCAGGGGTTATTATTATTCTGGGGTAACATAGTTCCCAGGGGTTATTATTGTTCTGGGGTAACATAGTTCCCAGGGGTTATTATTGTTCTGGGGTAACATAGTTCCCAGGGGTATTTATTGTTCTGGGGTAACATAGTTCCCAGAAAGTTATTGGAAATGTTCTGGGGTAACAAAGTTCCCAGCATGATTATATTGTTAATAAATGATTATTAAAATGATTCGTCAGTGTTTATTTAAATTAGTGAAACTCACCAACTATTCGTAGTTGACCCGTTTTCTTTACATGTTTTCTAGGTATGCCCAAGTTGGATTGATTGATGTTTGCTTAACTATCTGTGCTACCTGTTGGAAGCTTGCTGCTCTTTGTTTTGTAATGAATTTATTAATGTCTTATCGGTAAAATATGTGTGTAACACCTAGACAGTAATGAAACTCGCAACAATGTAATATATTATAAATTAATGTAGTGGTATTTTCTTTATAAGCAATGCTGTTGATATCAGATGTGTCTGTTGCATCCCGTGTACGTTTCCGCTGCGGTTACGGGGTGTTACATGCCCTCTCTTGTTCTTCTTCCAAATTAGAAACAATGATAACCGGAAGGGTTTAATTCTCCCCTAAAAATGCATACTTCAAGTGACTTGGGAGTTCCTTCAATTCAACCTTTGGTGGACACTCCAAAGAAGGCTTTGTGTCCGAATTGATCTCTGTTGGCAAACTCTCAAATTGATGCGTCCATGGTGGCCTTCCCTGTTGCATAGCTAAGACATCCTGTTTTGTTCTTCCATCCTCAAAGCACACACGTGTACCTGTTCAGAATCATCACAAATACAAGCTTCTACACAATCTTCATCATATTCATGAGAAATACAATGGTCCACAAAATCTCCCATAAAAACATTCTTCACCACTCAAAGAATTAGATACGTTAGCAAAAACATTAAGGCGCATTTTACGATTACCAAACGCATGTCAACAGTACCTAATCTACAATCAATGATTGCATGAACAGTGTTCAATAATAGTCAACCCCAGATAACATTTTGTTGTTGACTTGGGTCACCCGAAGAATAGTCAAACACTAAAAAGTCCACAGAATAGTAAAAATCCTTCACTTTCACAATCACATCCCGCACGATACCACGGGGAAGTTTATGAGACAAATCCGCCAATACAACCGTGGTCTCAACACATTTTAAAGGACCAAAGTCATATTGGTCATATAAACCCCCTAGTAGAATGCTTACTCCGGCCCCAAGATCTAGTAACGCCCTAGACATGAAAATCACCTACTTGATTATTAATTAAGGGCGTTCCCTGATCTAGAAGCTTAGAAGGAAGATCTCCTTTTAAAACCGCACTTACCCGCTCAGTTAAATCCACTCATTTAGGCACCTTTTGTTGCCTCTTTTGAGTGCATAGTTCTTTTAAAAACTTAGCATACGCAGGCACTTGTTTTAGTGTCTCAAGTAGAGGTAAATTCACTCTTACCTGTCTAAACACTTCCTACATCTCCACCTTTTGAGGACCCCTTTTGACAATTACATTTTTCTTACCCGGGTCAAGCAAATCCGAAGGAAATGGAACCGCATTTTGTTCGACTTTCTTGTTTTTATCTTTTAAATTAGAAGTTTGACCCGGATTTTGTAACGGTTTTTCAAAAGTGACATTTTCAGTGGATTTATTAGTTTCAATTTCATTCACATTCATTACCCGTAATGTCCTCGACTTCCCCATCAACTAAACCCGGTGATAAATTATTTTTGTGTTCTTTACCACTTCTTAGCACACTAACATGATTTATAGGAACATTACGAGATGAATTATGAGACGGGTTTAGCTTAGTGTCACTTGGTAGTTGACCTTTATTTTTTTTCAATTCTGACACTTCCGTTGCGAGTTGACCCATTTGTGTGGTCAACGATTGGATGGCCTTATCTCTAACTTCATCCTTTTGCATTCTCACTTCATCAGGTTGATTTCTTCATTGCATGTCTTGTTGCATCAACTTCAACATGTTCATAGCTTCATTTCCACTTGATGATCTTTGACCCGTTGACCCACTTTCACCGCCAACTCCTTGACCTTGAAACCCTTGATTATTCCCGCCATGAAAATTACCTAGGTTATTACATTGTTGGTGAGGAACATAATTGCCTTGATTTCCTTAAAAATTCGGGTTAGATTGAGTAGCCGGATTTCCATAACGAAAATTCGGATGATTTCTCAACCCGGGGTAGTAGGTGTTGGAGTTCATGTTGTAATTCTTACCACCTCCCCCTTGAAGTGCATTCACCTCCTCTACCGGTGCTTGACCTACCGCACATACCTCCGAAGCATGACCCAACTCGTTACAGTTTGTACAAACATCAATTACCTGATTAGTGGTTTGTACGTTTCCTTCTTCCATGGCTTGCACTTGCGGTCTACCAATTGCCGGTCTTGCTCTTCGTCCAGTTTGGGCTTTTCTCTTTGAAGTGACCGCCATTTGTTCCAAATATTCCCAATCATCTTGTTCATAGTTAGTACCAAATGGACCATTTGTAATCGACATTAAATTTTGTTCATCTTCCGCACTCAACCCTTCATGAAACACATTCAATAACTCCCAAAGAGCAATACCATGATGAGGACAATTCTTGATCATCATATTAAAGCGCTCAAACACTACATGAAACATTTCGACCGATTGTTGTTGGAAAGATCTTAGACTCCTTCTTGCATCGTTAGTCTTTTGAGCCGTGTAAAATTCTTCCAAAAATCATTGTTGCATCTCAGCCCAAGTGTAAATTGATGCGGAAGGAAATGTGTAGAACCATCTCTTCGCTTTATCTTCCAACGAAAATTGAAAAAGAACCAATTTCACCTCATCCGCCGAAAAACCTTGACCCCCAATTTTGTTGCACATAGAGTCATATGCCTCCAAATGAAAATACGGTTCCTTCGTTGCTAACCCCTTATACTTTGGTAGACTTTGGAGTGCATTGGTTCTCACTTCAAATGTCCTTCCTTGTTGATTGTGATAAATAACCACTGGAGACGGATTATTAGTAGTTATTGGTCGGAAATGGGCTTCAATCCCCCTCACCATTTCTCTTGCATGCCTTCTTGGTACCCCCGTTGGTACTCTTGGTTGACCCATTTGCCTATAAACGGGCCTTGGCTCGGGCATTTGTTGTTGAAACTGTTGATCTTGAGGTTTCCCTTGTGGTTGTTGAACATTCGATGGCGGTTGAACTTGTTGATGAACAACAACCGGTGGTTGTTGTTGAATCGGTGGTGGTTGAACGCTTTGTTGGACAACCGACGATGGTTGTTGTCGATTAAGCTCTTGCAACGGTTCCGGTTGTTGCCATTTACCATGACCAAAATTTTCCGGATTTACCGTTTTGCTTACATCACCTCCCATGTAGTAACCTTCCACTTCATACCCCTCAAATTCATTGTCAAACCCATATCTGTATCCGTCACCTTGTGATCTTGAATGTTGCATGAAAGGTTGGGGTTGATATTGGTAGGTTGATTGTGATTGTTTAAAGGTTGGTTGTTGATTTTGTTGAGATGATGATGCACCAAAGGTAAGAAAAAGGTTGGAAATAGATGGCAATGTGGATGATGTTGCGTGGGTGTATTGAGCAGGGATGGGTTTGGTTATGGGTGGTGGTTGCAATTCACTTGATGTTGTAGGTATATTAGTAGTGATCGGTGGAGGTGGATTTGGTGGAGGTGTGGATGGTAATGGTTGGCCCTAAGTGGGAACCGGTGATTCCATGGTGCTGTTTGATGTAGTTGGAGAACCAAGAAGCTTGTTCTCACTGAGTAAGACTCGGTTTCTTCGAAGAGTTCTGTCAATCTCGGGATCGATTACTAGTGGTGATGTCCTGTTAGATCTTCTAGTATGCATACACCTGTAGGTATCTGCACACTAACACAACCAGCGTAAACCCGAAAATAACAAACAAAAACTACAAAAGCTAACACACGTTGCACACTACTCCCCGGAAACGACGCCAAATTTGACGTGAGGTCGAAGACTCACTAAAAAATAAACCGATTACAACTAGTTAGATAGCGGTAAGAGGGTATCGAACACAGGGAGTTTGTGGAAAATGCGTTACTGAGTAGTTATAAAATTTATCTATATTAAAATAAGTGCACAAAATAAATTCAATGATTTGGTTGTATGATTTGAATAAAAAAGAGAACTAAAGCAAATAAATGAGTTTTAATAAATATTAGAAAATATGCCTTTTCTCGGTTTCAGGTTTCCATGAATGTTACAGTTAATGTTTAACTGAGATTAACAATAAATAAAGTTCGTGTTTATGTAAACGATTCCGATAATTGAATATTAAGTACTTGTATTATACAATGCAAGGTAATCAATCAAAAACCAATTAGTTTATCCAACCCTAAATCCCTATCGATTAATCTCGATTACTTAAAGCACCAAGAACTAACAGTTTAGAACACAAAATCGATAAACTAACAATCTATCAACCAATACACAAACACCATAATAGCGAAACTAATAAGATCAAATATTATCTCTGAAATTGTCTAAACATTCAACCAAACAAACATAGTAAACTTTACAATTCGAGGGAAAACATAAAGGAATTTAGTCGAGCATGTTTCGGTTCGTTATCCCTTCAATTATATTTGTCATACGAATTAAAAACAAGTGTCTAATGATTACCACAGTTACAATTGATCAATAATCTCCAAAAATCTCCCTTGGGTCGTTTCTAGATGAAAAGATGTGATAATAATACCAAAAGTCGTCCAAAAATACATGTTATAAGAGCAGTTACGATTCCAGCGTCGCGCCCACCATAAGCTACGGTGGCCACCGTAAGATACGGTGGCTTCCAAGAAACCCACGGTGGATCTTAAATGCCTTATGGCAGACATTATCTTCAGACTCCACCGTAGCTTACGGTGGCTACCGTAAGCTACGGTGGCTTTCAACAAGATCTTTTTTTTGTTTTTGCCATAACTTCCTCGTTCTAAGTCCGTTTTCTTCACCGATTCCGCTCACGTTCTTGTAATTCCATTTTCTATCTTTTCCTACCTTCAATTATACGAGCAAATGTATTCATCTAATTCAACGAGATAAATCGATTAAACGCGTGATTATTAACGAACTTAAACCACTTAAGGGTTGTCCCATGGATAACCCGTCAGTAGGGTTCATCCAAGACCGTTTTGGTTGAAAACTGGATAATGGATAGTGGATGATCTCGTCACATTACCGGAAACATCGATATTTTAACAAATGTCCAAAATATACAAGGAGGGTATGTTGCGTTTGCTGGTAATTCGGGAGGTATCAGTAAAGATGGTGTTGTGTCAAATGGGAGTATCACGTTTGAAAGAGTCAAGTATTGTGATAAAGTTGACCACAACCTGTTAAGTGTGTCACGAATATGTGATAAGAAATATACTACCGTATTTACTGATAAAGAATGTCTAATTCAAAAACCAGGTTACGTAATTCCTGAGGACATTGTTGTCATGAGATCACCTCGATCGAACGATATTTATATGTTGAACATGTCTTCTAAAGTATCGTCTTCTGTGGAAACGTGTTTTGTTTCAAAGCAACTGAAAAGGACACGATTCTTTGGCATAGAAGAATGGGTCATATTCATGACAGGAAAATGAATTATTTAATGACAAATGACTTGATTGACGGTGTTTATTTGAAACATTTTATGTTATTTGATCACTGTGTTGCTTGTGAAAAGGGCAAACAAAATAAGAAGTCACACCCATCTAATTATGAAGAAGCTTTACAAGATGATTTCCCTAATACATCCGATGTGATTTCTATATCATCGGATGATAGTCAGTTTGTTGATTCTTCCTTAGCTCCGTTTCTTGAAACACATGAGATTGGATAATCGTCTCATGATGCTGAGGAAAATCTCACTAATTTATCAGACAATGTTGTTGTGCTTGAGAATCCTATCCTTCGGATTCCTAAGTATCATCCACAAGATAACACCATTGGGGAACTTTATGTAGGTGTAAAAACACTTCATCAAATTGCTACCTTAAGTGAGTCTAACATATTGTGTGCTTATGTGGATTTACATTCTTCGGGAATCATGAATCTCGCTAATCTCAAGTGGAGCCAACGACTACTCGTATGTCACTTCAAGATCCATCTTAAGCAATGCAAGAGGAATTGCAACAATTTAACTGACTGGGTGTACGGGATCTCATTGATAAACCTGCTAGAGTTAAGAAGCCTATCCCTATGAAATTCTACGAATTGGGTATTTAAATGTAAAAAGGACGATCGTGGGGTGATCGTGAGAAACAAATCAAGGTTAGTGGTACAAGGATTCCATCAGCAATGGAATAGACTACACAAAAGTATATGCTCCGGTTGCAAGATTGGAAGCCATACGTATATTTTTGGCTTATGCGGATTACAAGAACATTAAAGTTTATTAGATGGATGTGAAAAGTGCTTTTCTCAACGTAGAATTACATGAGGAAGTGTTTGTTTCGCAGCCTGCTGGCTTTGAAAATCTTGATTATCCGGACTGAGTTTATTGTTTAAACAAGACCTTGTATGGTCTACACCAAGCCCCGAGAGCTTGGTATGGCACACTTGATGACCATCTTACTGATAATGGCTTCAAACGAGAAACTTTAGACTCCACATTATTTTATAAGAACGTTGGGGAAGATCTGCTCCTCGTCCAGATTTATGTCGACGATATTATCATTGGGTTAACAAATGGCAAGTTATGTAAGGATTTCGAGAAGTCAATGCAAACAAAGTTCAAAATGAGTTCTATGGGAGAAATGAACTTTTTTTAGGGTTGCAGGTTCATCAATCTAACAAAGGAATCTTCATTCATCAAACTAAGTACCTGAACGATGTCTTGAGCCGATTCATGCTAACTGCCGGAAAAATCCCTTCAACGCCTCTCCTTTGTGGATCACAATTTATCACCAGACGAATTGGAGGTTACCGTTGATCCTAGCCTTTATCGAGTGATGATAGGTTCTTTAATGTATCTAACTGCTTCTCGACCTGATATAATGTTTGCAGTTTATTTATGTGCTATGTACCAAGCAAGTCTCCGAGTGACTCACCTAGCAGAGGTTAAGTGCATACTTCAATATCTGAGGGGTAATCCTAACATCGGGTTATGGTATCCCAAGGATGATAGTTTCGAATGCACTGCGTTTTCCGATTTTGACTATGGAGGATGCAAGATCAACTTTATATTGAACACAATAGGTTGTCAATTCCTAGGAAGTCGGCTTGTTTCCTGGCTGTGTAAGAAGCAAACAACAGTCTCCACTTCAACCGCCGAAGCCGAATACGTGGCAGCCTCGAGTTGCTGTTCACAAGTTTTATTGATCCAACAAGACTTGCGGGATTACGGTTTGAAGTTTCTTGCTACTCCCATCTTTATTGATAACTCTACTGCAATAAGTATCACCAAGAATCCCATGCAACACTCAAAAACTAAACATATCGAAACTCGAAATCATTTTAAACGGGATTGCTTTGAAAAGAAATTAATTGATATTGAGAAGTGCTCACCGATTTTCAAAAAGCGGATCTATTTACCAAGGCATTTTATAAAATACGTTTTAACTTTCTGTTTGGTTTAAATGGATTAAAAACTCTTGCTGATATCCTGAAACAATGATATCCTAAAACAAGGATAATTATCTTCATTTTCTGTTTATTTTTCTTTCATTTAATTTTTATGTTTTGGATTTTGGGGGTGAAATAGAAAATAAAAAAATATTGTTCTTTTTGTTTGTATTGAGAAAATCCACAAAACATTAAAAAATTTGAAAAATACAAAAATATTGTGATTCGTGTTTAAAAATTAAAATTTTGGAAAAATTAAAAGTACTCTGTTTTTTAGTTTGTAAAGAAAAATCCAAAAAGACAAAAATATTTGTTTTTAAAGTATGTAAAGAGAAAAACCAAAAATATTTTTGTATACTTTCGCTTAAAATTATGCCAATTACTCATATTTGAAGAACATATACTTGTATATGTTTGGTCTTGATATTTACTTGTAAATGTTCGAGATAGCCATTTACCTGATAATGGACAGTGATTGGGGCGACTGTTATGTGTTTTTAATTAATTCACTCAAAATTATGTCGGTTATTTAAGTTTGTGGAACATGCTTGCATGTTTTGGTCCTGTTATCTACTTGTGGATTGATAGGATAACCATTAATCTATAAACTTAAAATAATTGGGGCGATTGAATTTATTTTTATGCTCCTCAAATATTTTGAGTTTTGAAGCAAAAAGAGAAAATGATAGTACTTTGATCATTCGGTAATGATGGTAGAAATGTAATAGCATGTCATACTCAAGCCTTATGTTTGTTTGATCACCAAAAACAAAGTAAGTTTGATTAAAAAGCTTTAGGATTCTGGACACTGTGACTCTTTATGCGGCTTAATCATCTGGGTATTCATATGCATGAATATTTCAACCGCTTTTAGAGCAAACCCAAAGTCATTAAGAGCATGTTTGGGATTGAGTTTGAAAAGTGCTTATGGCTTTTCAAAAAGCTAGGATTTGGGGCTTTTTGAAACTGCTTTTAACCCTTTTAAAAAGCTAAAATAAAAGGCTTTTTTTTTGTGATTGCCAAACACCATTTAACTTATTGGCTTTTTGAAAAAGCCAATAAGCCAATAAGGTATTTTCAAACTCAGTCCTAAACATGCCCTAAACTTGATTGCTGCTGTACATTGTACAATTTGAATTACTGACTTAATCAAAATCCGTTGTTAGTCATACATTGTTCCTCCCTTGCGTGCGTCTTAATACCAATAAGAAACGAACCCCAGGGGACACAAGGTATGTTAGCTGACAGACGGACTCGTGCATTTTCACTCATAGTAAAAGAATCCTAGTGCATCAAACAAAAATCTATAAAATCAAAAATTTTATTCAACAATGATGTGCGAAAATATATATATAAATAAAACACGAATCACAAATAAGCTTTAAAAACCAAACAATCTATTCTAGTTCACACAAACGGCAAGTGTACCGGTCACGTATAGCAAAGATGAGGAATGTCCGGATATCGAACTCGAAGACACGTGAGAACGGCTCAGATTATAAACCATAATCCAAGTCCTACCCTGAAAGATTTCTAATTGATTTTATTATTATTTTTATTTTAATTAATTTAACTAACTTACTTATCTTAACGGAACTAACTGAAAAATTAACAAAAATTACGGAGATCTTAACGAATATGGGGAAACGACTACCTAGGCAAGAATCCTATTGACTGTTCAACGGCTAACAGAATTGACTAATCACACGACACCGAGATATTAAAATAATCAACTAAGGCTCATTAAAGCTCGCTAGATCACCTCTCGGTCTCACAAACTAACCGTAAAAAAAATCTAAGAAGATTGAATAAATGCACCGGGGAAAAGATTACTAAGGTACCCTAATGACGCATCTCCTCTCGGACTCAACGACACAAAACACGCAAAAAATTGGTACTAGCAATTATAGGGATAAAGGGGTAACAATATCTAACTTAATCTAAGACACATATTTGCACGCAAAAGTAAATCAGATAAGACCAAAACTCGCTCTCGCGCAATTCTAACCTAACCGAATAAAGACAGGAGACAAACTGACTCCCTATTACCTCTAGGTCGCAAGGAAGGTGAACCTATTGAATTTTAATAATTAATCTCACTCAAAATTCCTATGGTAGTACTAACCACAAATAGATCAAAAACACCAAGTCTATGACCTAAACGTAGAACCCAGACCGAATGACACACAATCAATCAATCAAAATAATACGCGAAATCACAAGCAATAGTTATATAAAACAATATTTTAACACATCAAAGATTAAATTATATAAAGCCTTTCAATAATAATACGTCATGTGATAAATCAAAACCAAATAAATCGTCAAACAATGTCAATAATCATCAAAACCTAAGTAGTACAAATAGTTTAGCTACTCATAATATTGATAAACAAAATAATCTTGGTAGCAAAACTCATGTCTAATAAATGTTAAATGACTAAAATAATGTTCAACATGTAAAACCGAATAATAGACGAACCAAAGGATGCTCCTTCTCAAGGCTTGCAAACTTGATATTGCATTCTTCTTTATTTTTATTCCTTTGCTTCTACGTCTCAATTCAGCAACGGAGGTTTGCTCTGCTGTGTAAAATTGTCTTCTTTTTATGCCGTTATCATAACCGTTTTATTTTAATTGGTAACCAACCCTTTCTTGCGACATACGATTTTCCTCATTCCTCCCATTCTTGTTTCTAGGCCCCCTTCCAATTAATTCATTGATCACATGAATAATATCACGACCCAAACTACATCTGATAGCCCAATTATCCATTGACTTGCTAGTTCCATACTTCCGTGGCTTTCAAAACCCATGAAGCTTGTAGATCTAATTAATTCACCAAAACATTAACACATATATTTTATTAGGATGTTCAAATCCCATGAGAGTTACTCTTTCATTTTTTTCTTATATTTATTTGTAACATTAACTTTTTTCTTTTATTTCATGAATTTAGAATTTCAATTAAAACCAATAATAACAATTTCCAGAAATACTATAAGACCAGAAATACTATAAGACTTGATCCTATGTTAAACGTTTTAGCTCGTCTTCACTTAAAACCTTTATAATGTACACATGAACCAAGAACGTGTCGAATTCAATAACACAAATTTAGAATACCACTTAAAGTGTGAGAAATATTTATATTATTAACATATAACTTAGAGCACATCAAATATCCCCACACTTAAAACTTTTTCATCCTGAAAAAGAAATCTAAACAGGATAATAACCGAGTGAAAACAACAAACTCCCAGATTATTTAATATTGCTAAAGCACAAGACACAACTCGACATATTGACCACGATTGCTGGTATATTTGTACACTTTAAACCCAGCCACTAACCGATCAAGCCCCCAATTGCATTAAATGTTTTAAGTCCAAAAATCAAGGCCACACCTACCCCATCTTAGACAAAGAGAGCTAGAAGACTAGAGTCGAAGCAAACTGGTTCGACAAATCACCATAAGGCAAGGACTCGTTGATTGTACAAATTAGTTGCACTCGGTGAAATTTGATGGATGAATGATCATGTGAAGGTCGTACGAGCTATTCCCAAATATTACTGGACTTTGTCCTATAATCACTAATTTGATATTTATTGACTAAGAACCTTCGAGCCCCAATAGTGTATCCTCAGAGTCAATGTACCATTTGTAACACATAAACTCTAAGTCCCGTCTAGTATGTGCATCTTTGGCCTCTTTTGCTAACTTTGAGAATGCTTCTTTGGCATTTTACAATACATAACTTTCTCACAGTTATTTTCCTTTTTTAACAACTTTTCAGAGTACATAACTTTCATAACATACTTTTTTTTTCTTTTTTTTCATTTTTCTTTTTTTTCTTTTTCTTTTTTTTAATCACCCTAAAGTATATAACTATTTTCTAAACTCGTAAAAAGATGGACATGTGGTGGTGTGCTGGTTTGAGTGTATCTAAATCTTATCATCTCAAAGTTTTTAGATTATGGTAATCCTCCGTAAGCATTGAAAATCGGTTTCACCATTTTTCAAATTATTATACATATAAAAACTTCTAAAAGGGACTATCAAAGCTAGTTGGGCCTACCGACACGTCCCAAATCAGATATGCAAACCATCTCTTATTTTATTATTATTATTATTATTATTATTATTATTATTATTTTTATTATTATTATTATTATTATTATTATTATATATTTCAAAAGTTCCGAGATTCGTTAACACAACGGTAATAATATCATTTCCTGTGTAATGTAGAATAAAAACAATTTTCAAGGGACACTTTTCTTTAAATTTTTTTTTTTCACGTTCAGTCGCCCAGCCACTTTCAGTTTCAGGTGAATAGCTATCCCGTACATCTACAGGTAGAAAAAGAGACCAAACATATACAAGTATGTGTCCCTCGAACTTAAGTAACCGACATATTTTTTAGCGAAAGAACAAAACAAATTTTATTTTTTATTTTTTTCATAATTTTTAAATTTTTTTTCTAAAAATAAGAAAAATAAATTCTCATCCCCACACTTAGAACGAAATCGTCCTCGATGAGAACAAGGAAAAGAAATAAAATTAAATTAAAACTTAAAATAGCAAAAAGTAAAATAGAGAACGGGTTACTCCCCTGGTTTATATACAAAATCTTCGTCAGTTGTGTATCAATTGAACGACCGTATAGCATTTCATTCGCGGTCGCAACCTCGGGAGAACCATTTCCAAAACGCCATCAGAGCTACAATGCAGGTAATAATACCTGCAATAACTCAAACTCGCTCGCATGTAGCGGCGTACAAAAGAGAAAAAAAAAACATAAGAAATAAACATATTTTTTTGTTTTTGTATTTTTTTTTAATTTTTTTAAACTTTTTATTTTATTTTATATTTTTTTTTTACTTTTTTATTATAAATAAAGGCAAATAGAATACTCTCAAAATCAGCTTCTCTAATGGAGATTGAGTACGAGCGGCTTCAATCGGGAGGATCCTTAGTAACAAAAAATAAAAACAGAAAAAGAAAACTCGGGCTGCCTCCTGAGAGCGCTTGGTTAACGGGTCCTTAACCTGACCCCTCCCTCACGTCTAACCCAAAGATGCTGTAAGGCACATTACCTCGCCTTCCTCCATGCTCGCCTTCTCACCAATGTAGTGCTTCAAACGGTAACAAATAACTTTGAAACTCCCATTCTTGTCTTCATTTTCTACTGTTCCATACGGGAAAACTTCCTTGACCATGTACGGTCCATACTATCGGGACTTAAGCTTTCCCGAAAATAATTTGAGTCAGGAATTAAACAAGAGTACGGCATCCCCACACTTGAACTGTTTATCACCTCTCAACTTCCTATCATGCAGCTCTTTAGTCTTCAGCTTATAGTTGTACTAGTGTGCAAAAACATGATCACGGAGTTCTTCGGTCTCATGTATCAGATGGAAACTGTGAACTCTAGCAGTCGAAAGATCAAGGTTAACTGTTTGAAGCTCCCAAGAAGCACGGTGCTCCAACTCAACAGGAAAATGGCAGGCTTTCCCATAAATCATCCGAAACGATGTGGAACCGGTCGGAGTTTTGTACGCTGTACGGAAAGCCCACAAAGCATTATCTAATTTATCGGACCAATCCTTTCGGTTTAGCCCAACCGTCTTCTCAAGAATGCATTTAATGCTCCGATTACTCACCTCTACATGTCCACAAGTCTGTGGGTGGTAGCAGTCGCAAGCCGATGGGTGACCCCATAGTGTTGCAACGCCTTCTCCATCTGCGGGTTGCAGAAGTGAGTAACTCGATCGCTGATCAAGGCTTTCGGTACACCAAGACGAGAGAAGAGATTTTTTAGAAATCTCACCACAACTCGGGCGTCGTTAGTGGGCAAGGCTCTGGCCTCGACCCACTTGGAGACGTAATCAACTGCCACAAGTACGTACTTGTTCCTTCTAGAAGACGGGAACGGGCCCATAAAATCAATTCCCCAAATGGCAAATACCTCACAAACCTGAATAGAATTTTGGGGCATCTCATTTCGGGATGAGATGTTACCGACACGCTAGCATCGGTCATAGCTTTTAACGAACGCATGAGCATCTTTGAAAATCGAAGGCCAATAAAATCTTGAATCAAAGACCTTCTTAGCAGTAAGAACAGCACCATGGTGACCTCTTGCCGGTCCCTCATGACAGTGGCTGAAAATCCGCCACCCCTCTTCAACATCCACACATCTCCTTACAAGCTGATCAGCACCTATACGAAAAAGAAACGACCAATACTACAACAACCAATACAACAACAAGCAGTGCAGCGGCCACAAGAACCGTATCTCCCGTTACTGCCGTTCAACAAGAAGCATAACATCTGAGCTTTTGTCGAAACAAAATTTGCTGATGAGGATATTTTTGGGGAGATGCTAGCCTTTATGCGTTGTTCACATATTAACTATGCCATCACAGCGAACCCTGAGATTCGATTTAGTATTATCCGTAAGTTCTGGAACTCAGCTCGATACATGAAGACTGAGGATCATCTAGTTCTTGAGGTGTATAGAAGACTGGTTGTGATATCAACCGAGTTAATTCGAAGGGTGCTGAGGTTTGGTGACAATATGGATAGCCCATATGAATTTGATAAGGGGTTGATCTGTGGTCTATTCACCCGAGTGTTTTATAATGGTGAACAGGACAAGTCCATGTAAAACAAGGCAAACTTGTGCCCCATGTACAAGTATTAATTACACATACTCATTCATTTCCTTGGTGGACAAAAAGGTGGAATTGACGAGTGCCGGATTATACTCCAATCGGCATTCGTCGTGTTGATCTTGAACAAGCCATTCAACTTCTCGGAGATGATCTTCTATCATCTCAAAGAGAATTTCCTTGTCATGAATCGACGTGGTAAATTTCTTATGTATCCCTGGTTTCTCTAGTTGCTTATTCAGGATGCGAATCCTGATCTGGTGATTGATCCAATGCTTCGCAACGACGCGTTGAAGCTTGAACATATGAAAGCTGAACAATGAGAAGAATGAAGCTGTATCGTCATGATACGCTGAGGACCAAACGCTTGATTGGTCACATTTCAAATCCGACATATGTTTGTCCTTTTGAAGATCGTTGGAACCACGATGATTCGGATTCTGAACGTGAAGAGGGTCCATGTGGGAACGATGATGAAGGTGATGATGGAGATGATGGTGGAGATGGCGGAGATGGTGGTCAAGGGGGTGACCAACATCAGGTTGAGGTTGTGGTGGCAAATTCATCTGTTGCACCACATAAACGAAAGGGTAAAGAGATTGCTTTTGACGAGCCATCCTAATGTCATATAACACAAGGTGCTAGTGTTTCATTTGGTCCTCAAGTTCCAAGGTCGTTTGCTCCTCAAAGACCGGCGGTGTCGCTTACTACTAGCACCCCGAAATTGACTTTGACGACTACACTTACTCCGGATCCTAGGCTTGGTATGATTCCTCAATCCGTCTTATCTACTTTACCAAGGCCTACTGCTGCTACGTTGGTGGTTTCTCCATCACCGACTATGATGCCGACACAGCCTCTGGACATTTCGTTCATGAGGCTTAATCGTTCTCAAGGTCATGTGCAGCCGATCCCTCCATCTTTTCATGTTATTCCGTAGGAAAATCAAATGAACATGCTTTTGAGTTTGATTCATATGTATGAGAATCAAATGGCGGCCGATCGTCAAGCTCAAGAGCAGATGTTACTCAATCAAAGACATTTGATGGGTTTTGTCTCGTGCTGTCAAAAGGAGATAAAGGATCTGCGTGGGATTGTCACGGCTCATGGGTGAAAATCAAAGAACAACAGGATCTTATTCTGCAGCTTACATGCAAAGACGATGAGTTAAAGAAGCTAAAGAATGACGATGAAGATCCTGATGCCTCGGGTACTGGAGGTAATGAGCCGAAACAAGTTCACCGCTCATCCTCTGGTGCTGGAACAAGATGTTAGTAATTTGGATAAACAGGTGGTTGTTTATTATGACTCGAAGATTGTACAACCAATCAAGTGAATAAAGGCTAATACTGTCATATTTGTGGATAATATGGGGGTGGTGAGGAGTATGGTGAATGCAGATGAGATTGAGGAGGGAAGGTTGTTTGATAGGTCCCAGACACGTGAGTGGATTTCGATACTGCTGGGTTTGAATGATTAAGAGCATAATGCTTTGGAAGCATAGGATGACGTGGAGGTCATCAACGAAGAAGAAGTCTTACAGGATCCAATGTTTCCTGAGATGAACACTTCTTTTGTTTATGAAGATGAAGAGATTGAGATAAAAGATGTGACAGCAGAGGAATACCCCGACCTTTATCAATGATCCAATGTTGAAGAGGGTATTCCTACCTTTAACGAGGAAAATGTCAAAGCTGCTGAAGATCTTCTAGAAAAGGTCTCAAAGGGCAAGGAAAAGAAGTTTGATTGGAATCCTGATCTATCGGTTAATGATATTCAGGAATGGTTTAATTATCGGTGCGAACGAGCACGTAAGATTATCGAGGCGTACAGGTACGTGAATGAAGAACTAAAGTATGATGAGATTGAACGTGGTAAAGCCAATCAGAAGACCACGTTCAAAGCCGTGTCGACTATTAAAGGTGATATTGTTTCCTGGTTGTACGATTATGAACTTAGGGTCTGCATCATCAAGTGGGAGAACAGCGTTCAATACTATAAAAATATCACTGACCTTCTCTCACTACCGAGTTGGGATGTACGTACCCTCGCGAGTCGACCTTTAGTCAACCGCGGTGGAAATCATCAAGAAAAATGGTTTCATCAACATTTGATATTTGAGGTAAACCGCGGGTTTAAGTTATTTAAGCCGCGGATTCCGATCCATAAGTGTATTGATGAGATAGATCCACGTACGGGATGGTGGAAGCTCGTGCTCAAATTAAAACTACCAAAAACGATGAAGTACGTACCTGTGAAGACTTTCCCGCAAGGTCGTCACCTAACATTCAACCGTTGGTACGACGATAATCGTACGATTATTGGTGATGCCGTTATTATCCTTAGGAAAGGTTTGAAGACTAACTTTATTAGAGGTATCGATCCAATGTGGCTCGTTAACTTATCAGAGACTGACAATGACGTGTTGCTCAAGAATAAGATATTGATTGAGCGCCAGGAAGACTATAACCGAGCTATGCAACTCCAGCGTGTCGTGAGTGTATGTCACGAGTTCAGGATTTATAGTTTTCGAGATTAGGTGTCAAAGCCCTTCAAGTAAAGTAAAGACAAAGAGTTCAAGACGAGGGGGTGTTTGTTAGTGCACAGTTTTGTCGTCTCGAGTCTTTATAATTATCGTTTGTAATTTATTAATATTTTAATATTAAGGTCATTTATGTAATTTACCTTAGTTCGTTAATGTAAGGATAATTCATTAAGGATGTTTAACGAATTAGCCAGTTCGTCTAAAGTAATGTCTAGTTCATTATGTATGTTCCCATTCGTCATGGAATGTTGACGAATGGGGGCATAACGAATCTAAGATTCGTTATGCATTTCCTTATTAAGCCTGTAAGTTAACGAACTGGATCCAATTCGTTACGGGACATGTAACAAATTGGGTCCATCGTCTATTTATAGGGGTTTCCTTCTCTGTTAATTTAAGTTTTGATTATTGAGTTAACGAACCTCTGTCCAATTCTCTCTCGATCAATACTTCGCCTATTCTAGTACTAATACACATATATAATAACTAACTTATATATATATATAACCTCATTAATAGTATAATCATGTACTAGATCCGTTTAAGGTATTAGATCTATTAAGGTAATTGATAATTGTTTTGATCTTATTCGTGTTTAACATTTTTGTTGGAGATAAACACTTAAAATTGATGGGTTATCCAAAATTTTTATTGTTAAAATCCAAAGTCGAATAACGGGTTGTTATAAAATAGGTTTACATATGAATGATGAACGCAATAGACATCTTCTTTGCGAATCTTAATTGATTTGATTCATCTGATTTAAAGCACCTTGATTAATTGAATTTATAAATACTTCAATAATTTAGGTTAATTGATTTGAGATTGCTTGACTAGGTTGACTTGAGCGGGTTGTAAAAATGTCACACCCCGACTTAGGGCCTAGGCGTATTACCAATAGTTGGTACCTGTTTTGTAAATATATCAGAGTTGTGGGTTGTTTTTAGTTGAAAACTTTGTATATAATAAAATATTTATTTATTTTGAAAAATTCTCGGATATTAATTATCCGAGTGGTTGCAAATTAAATATTACTTTATTCTGAAAACTCCTCGGATAGTGAATACCCAAGTATTTGATTAAAAATTTTTGGTAAACTTGTTTACAAGAATTTAATAATTAAAATGAGAAATCTCGATATAGCAAGCCTCTAACTTCTTGAGTTACTCTAATCCTTGCTACATGTACTATACTTGCTTTCCTGAAATGTCAAGAAAATACGTCAGCTATATGATGGTGAACACGTTGACACAAAATATTTTAATACTTAATTATCCCCTCGAGACTTCGTAGTGTAACATCCTACTTTTGATAATAATAAATAAAAAGGATTGGGTTTATTTAAAAGTGTGTTAATATTTAATTAAGTTAAATAACATAAAAGAGTGTGGGCTTGGTTAACATCCTGAAAAACACACACAAACCCTCTCAAACTTACGGCCGTGATCTAATATCCAAGAACCAAGCTTAGATTTTATTAGATCTTTAGCTAATCAAGCAAGAAACAAGTCCATAATGTACATTGAAGCTAATCTGTGGCCTATAAACGTAAAAAGGTACGTGCTTTACGTATAAAGGTTGTGTTTTTAAGAACAGTTTGCCTTAAGACTTGGTACTAGGGCAAATAAGGTATTTTTAAACCATAAATATATAAACTTGATGTTAAAAGTGGACTTAATGAACCCGTAAGTAAGAACAGTTCATGAAGAAACCCTAGATCTAGCTTAAACAGGTTTGAAATCAATAAACGTTTAAACTTTATTTGCGAGTAAGGTAGGTCTTGGTCTAGGATAGAAATGAAATTGTTTAAAAGATGATATAATACTAAACAATGAGAATGGGTGTTAAATACGTAGTAATAATAATAATAATAATGGTGTTAGTATGCTACAGTGACAATCGAATGTCAAAATTGTTCGAATGGAGAAACGTTCGAATGAGAAGTATTCGAATAAAGGGAAATGTAATCTAAAGGAAAGAAAGAAAAGAAAAAAAGAAAGACATAAAAGATGAAAAAGGTGAAGGCCATTCGAATACAAGGCTCCATTCAAATACAAAGGCCCATTCGAATAAATGGGACCATTTGAATACAAGGGTCCATTCGAATAAATGGGACCATTCGAATAGAAGGCTCCATTCGAATACAAAGGCCCATTCAAATACAAGGGTCAATTCGAATAAATGGGACCATTCGAATACAAGGCTCTATACGAATACAAAGGCCCATTCGAATACAAGGGTCCATTCGAACAAAAGGAAGCATTCGAATAAGAGTACATTCTAATAGAACTTGGTCATTAGAATGGAAGGTGTAAGGCCCCGATCCCGGTGCCCTACTTTAGCATTGGATTTGCTCAGGCCAACAGTTCCAAATATCAGAGTTTAAACTTTCACGGAATAATAACAATTAGTCAACCATTCATCACAAAAAAATCATAACTTTTCTTTTTAAACATAACTTGAAATGTAATATCAAAACATCATAACACATATTCTGATGCCAGCCTCTTCCAATCCTGCCATGTGCCCCCCCCCCTCAGGCCAGCTGTTGCCATCTATTCACTGCGTGCTTACTAAAAGTCAGCTACGCTGAGTGAGTTCTAGTAAATCAGGCATCATACAATACATTCACATACTTACTTGTTTGCATCTGAAGATACATATTTCATACTTAACCTGCTTGTCTTTCTTTCGTACCTTCATTCTTACTTTCATTCTTTCACTCTTTCTTTCATACTTTCATGTTTTAATCTTACTTTACATACATACTTGTACGCTTTAAAGAGCCTTTCGCCCTATTACCTCACATATATTATTCGGGTCTGCAAACCTCCTTCACAGATATTATTAGGGTCTGCCACCCTCATTCACAGATATTATTAGGGCCTGTCACCCTCCTTCACAGATATTATTAGGGCATGCCACCTTCTTACCGTCAATTCATATATACCTTCCTTTTCTTTTTATATTTATTTACTTTCATACATACTTTTAATCTTTTCTACGTCATTCATATATCATACATACATCATTCATGGATATTCATATTCATACATATATCATTTATTAACATTAACAAAGCATACACTTATCACTTAAGGTAAGTGTATTTACTAAACACATCGAGTATGTACACAGCCCCAAAAACATAGCAAGGAAATGGGACTAGAACAACACTTGTATTCGTATAACACACTTGATTGAAATTATATTCGAATAGAATACATGATTGGAACGTGTATTCGAATAGAATACGTGTATTCGAATAGAACACTAGATTGGACTTGTATTCAAATAGAATACATGTATTCGAATAGGACACTTGTGTTCTTTCTTTTCTGCCTTTCTTCCTTTCCATTCGAATCCCTTAATCGTTCGAACCCATTTGAATACATATTACTCGAACACTTGTCCCTTTCGAATACACCCACTGATGGGTTATAATCACCATTATTTACGTTTTTCACCTCATGTCTAACATCCATGTGTATAGTTAAGTGTTATACAACCTCCTAGACGGTTTTCCTTACCCTTGGACCAAAATTTATCTTTCTCAGCAATAAAGTTTACACCTTTATCGATTTCAAACCCGTGTAAGGATATATCTAGGGTTTTCACATGAACCGTATATACTAACGAGTTTGTTAAGTCCATTTTTAGCATCAAATATACATTTCTATGGTACATTAATAACCGATTTTCCTTAGAACTAGGTCTTAAGGAAAACCGTTCTTAAAAACACAACCTTTATACGAAAGGAACGTAAGTTTTTACGTTTTTAGGCTATCGTTAGCTTCAATGTGAAACTATGGACTCGTATTTCGCTTGTAGAGTCAAGATCTATCAAAATCCAAGATTGGTTCTTGGTCTTGAACCTTGGCTGAAATACTAGAGAGTGTTTGTGTGTGTTTTTGAGTGTGTAGGAGGATAGAAGATAAGAATGAGGGTTTTAGGGAGGTTTATGGAGTATTTATACTCTCTTAAGCCAATGGACCTAAGGCCCATCACCATCCCTTATTCAATCTTTCATTAACCAAGTCCATACTCTTTTATTTTATTTATCTTAATTAAATATTATCACATCTTTAAACAAACGCATTTCCTTTTATTTAATATTATCAAAAGTAGGATGTTACAAGTCTTCCCTCCTTAAAGAGGTTTCGCCCTCAAAACCTAACTATCATTTAAACAATTCCGGCTAAAATCTGCGCGTTTCTTCCTCAACTTCCTAAGTGGCATCCGAACCTTTAGGATGCTTCCATATCACTTTCACCACCAGAATAACTTTATAACGAAGTTGCTTTTCCTTGCAATCAACTATCTTTGAAGGTTGCTCAATGTAGTTCAGCTGTTCATCAACCTCGATGTCTACCTATGGCACATGAGATGTGTCATCAGCTAGACATTTCCTTAGGTGAGAAACATGAAAGGTAGTAAGAATTCCTTCCAATCCTTTGGGTAAATCTAGCTTGTAAGCCACCTCACCCACACGATCTATAATCTTAAAAGGTCCAATGTACCTTGAACTCAGCTTCCCTCTTTTCCTGAACGAATGATTCCCTTCCCAGGCGAGACCTTGAGCATCTCATTGTCACCAATGGCAAACTCAATTGGTCGTCGCCGCTTATCACTATATGAATTATGTCTGTCTTGGGCAGCTTTCATTCTTGCCTAGATCTGATCAAACTTTGAAGAGGTTTCTTGAACAACTTCCAAACTTCCAATCTCCTTCTGACCAATCTCTCTCCAACATAAAGGAGTTCTACATCGTCTTTCATACAACATCTCAAACGGTAGCATACAAATACTTGAATGGTAGCTGTTGTTATAGGAGAACTCTGCCAGATGCAGATGGTCATCCCATATCCTCAAGGGTTTGGATAGTCCTTTCAAACTGCCCATTTTTTTTAGGATGATACGTTGTACTGATGTTCAATCCTGTTCCCATAGCTTCATGGAACTTCTTCCATAATCTTGAAGTAAAATGAGTATCTCTATCAGACACTATTGACAATGGCACTCCATTATTAGTCATAACTTCTTTTATGAACAAATTTGCTAACGTTTCTGACGAGATGGCTTATCGTATAGGCAAAAAGTGAGCACTTTTCGTCAAACGGTCCACAATCACCGCAATTGTATCATGATGCTTAGCTGTATGGGGTAGTTTAGTTATAAAATCCATAGTGATGTGTTCCCATTTTCATTCAGGTATCTCCAAAGGATGCATCTTCCCATATGGTTTCTGGAGCTCTGCTTTGACTTGTAAGCAAGTTAAGCACTTACTGACATAACCTACCATGTCATTCTTCATTCCCGGACACCAATAGTTTCTCTTCAAATCCTGATACATCTTAGTGGATCCCCGATGGATCGAATATCTTGATTTATGAGCTTCATCTAAGATTCGACCTCTGAGATTCCCATGGCATGGAATCCACATACGGTCAAACCTAATCTTAACACCATGAGTTTTTTCCATCATCTCGTCTTGCTGTCCGAATATTCTTTCCTTATTCATTAGCCCTTCATCTGCAAGCACCTTAGACTGTGCCTTAATGATTTTTTAGAAGATATTTGAGTTAACAATCAACTTATATGATTTCATTGTTATAATGACTTCTTCATTCTTACAGCTTAGCGCGTCGGCGACCACATTGTGTAGGTTCCCTGGACGGATCACACGAGATATCCCGATATACACAGGTGCGGAATCCCTGTGTAGATCGTTACGGACGTAGAATATAATCACACAAACACACGTACACACGATACGAACAAAACTCACGTTATATTAATAACTCGAATCGTGTTACTTACAGACTCACGTCAATAGACTCACGTAAACTGAACTCGATCAACCAAAACGCTAACTGACCAACCGATTAACCTTGAACAGTTAACCCGTAAACTATTTAAATACACGACAACTTCGCCTCAGGTGAAGTTGTCTATAACTTCGCTCGTTCAACAAGTTCGCCTAGGCGAACTTGTCAACAACTTCGCTTGGTTAACAAGTTCGCCTAAGCGAACTTGTCAACAACTTCGCTTCTAAACAAACAATTACATAAACAATTTTACAGACTCGATTACAGACTTTATACATATGAACTACTGACATCTATGCACCAACAGACTCCCCCTTGGCAGTAGCTTCATATCTTGATCTTTCAGCTCTTGTCTTGTAATCCTGTATCTTCATGCGTGCACTCCTTCTCTAACACACACCGTCACAACTCGTTGATACTTTCTTGCTTCATCCTTCCAAGCTGGAATATAAAAGATCTTTTTCTCGTTGAGCATCTTCAGATCAGCTTGCGATAAGTTGACAAGATGCATCGGATCGTAAACTCTAAGTATCTCTTGTTCATCCTCATCTTCCATCACAGCTTCAGCAGTCTGGCAATCAACGTACCACCATTTTAGATTCTTCAACACATCTTGAGGCATAGTCTTCATTGGAACCTCCTTGATGCATCGGATCGGCTTGTACTTCATCACCATCCATGGCTTGCCATCTACTCTCAATCCCCTCTCTGTATCCTCCACGAGCTTTCCCTTTTGTGGCTTTAATAGTTCAAACTTCTTTTCTTTTATGCCTTCTTTCCACATAATCTTCTCAATCATTCTCGCCATATTGTTGTCACTTCTGTTTATCAGGCCCAACCTGGCCAAATCCTTCACCTCGCATTCCGGCAACGTGTTGAAAGATCTCAACATTCTCTTGAAGTATTGAATGCCATCATAACGCTTTACCACAAACAACTTGATCTGTTCATCATAAATCCAACATATGATTCCCTTCTTAGACTCAGCATAGCCTTTAATGTTATAGCTCTTCTTGAACATGGCTGGAACAGCAGGCTTCTTGGTCTTGATAAACCAATGAGCACAGCCTTCCTTCCACCTAGGCTACTCCTCCCACTCAGTCTCATCCATCTCAACACTCACGTCAGCTTTCTCAACCTCAGGGATCTCGTGTTCAACGTTTTCTTCTACTATCTCCCCCTCTTCTATTCCATCTTCAATCACAATCTGCTCACCGATCTTTTCAATCATATCACTCGGCAGCACATCTTCATCAAACAGCACATCGTCGCTGAACATATCATCATCAAGCTCTTTCAGTGCATCAATCACATCATCTTCAACTAACACCACATCATCACCAGAACCACCAGCCACGTCAGTAGACTCCCCCTCAGCTGTGGAAGTACCAAGAGCTTCAGAAGTTCTTGGCAGCTCACCACCTGCATCTTTCGATGCATTGGGATCATCGTCACGGTCATTTCTCTTCTTCGTTCTGAGCTCGTCGCCCTTACAGCTCATCTCCGGTTCCCTGGACGGATCACACGAGATATCCCGATATACACAGGTGCGGAATCCCTGTGTAGATCGTTACGGACGTAGAATATAATCACACAAACACACGTACACACGATACGAACAAAACTCACGTTATATTAATAACTCGAATCGTGTTACTTACAGACTCACGTCAATAGACTCACGTAAACTGAACTCGATCAACCAAAACGCTAACTGACCAACCGATTAACCTTGAACAGTTAACCCGTAAACTATTTAAATACACGACAACTTCGCCTCAGGCGAAGTTGTCTATAACTTCGCTCGTTCAACAAGTTCACCTAGGCGAACTTGTCAACAACTTCGCTTGGTTAACAAGTTCGCCTAAGCGAACTTGTCAACAAATTCGCTTCTAAACAAACAATTACATAAACAATATTACAGACTCGATTACAGACTTTATACATATGAACTACTGACATCTATGCACCAACACATTGGCATTACCAAGATGGTATTTGATATCACAATCATAGTCCTTTATCAACTCTAACCATCTTCCCTGTCTCATGTTCAGCTCTGTCAGCTCGAAGAAGTATTTCAAACATTGATGATTGGTGTAGATAGTACACTTAGTACCATACAGATAATGCCTTCATATCTTGAGATCATGTACTACTACTGCTGGATCAAGATCATGCGTCGGATATGTACTCTCATGAGCCTTCAACTGTCTGGACGCATAGGCTATCACTTTTCCTCGTTGCATCACCACGCAACCTAACCCACGATACGAAGTGTCCGTACAAACAACCAAATCCTCATCACCATCGGGTAGAGTAAGGATTGGAGCTTATGATCCTTCTCTTTAATTCCCCAAAAGCCTCCTCTCAAAACTTACGCCAGATGAATACCATTGTCTTTTGGGTGATTCCGGTCAATGGTGCAACTATCTTAGAGAAACCTTCGATGAATATCCTATAATAGCCAGCCAACCCTAAGAAGCTTCGTATATTAGTCGGGTTTTGCGAAGTTTGGCAATTCGTTATCACCTCAATCTTAGCTGGGTCCACGCTAATCCCTTCAGGATTGATCACGTGACCATGAAACTGCACTTCACGCAACCAGAATGCGCATTTTGCAAACTTAGCATACAACTTCTCTTTCCTCAAAATCTCCAATACTTCCCTTAGGTGGATTGCATGGTCAGACTCGCTCTTAGAATAAATAAATATATCGTCGATGAAAACGATAACCGACTTATCTAACATCTGCCGACATACACAATTCATCATGTCCCTAAATGTTGCGGGAGCATTCGTTAGACCGAATGACATAACGAGGAACTCGTAGTGTCCATAACGCGTCCGAACGCTATTTTAGGGATGTCTGCCTCCTTAACCTTCAACTGATGATAGCCTGATCTAAGGTCTATGCGCGAGAACCAGCTCGAACCATGTAGTTGATCAAACAAATCGTTAATCCGTGACAACCGATACTTGTTATTCACCGTAAGCTTGTTCAACTCTCGATAGTCTATACGCATTCTCATGTTTCCATCTTTCTTCTTAATGAACAACACTGGTGCGCCCCACGGGGAAACATTTGGTCTTATAAAACCTTTATCGAGGAGTTCTTGTAGTTGGGACATCAATTCTTTCATCCCGGATGGCGTCAGACGGTAAAGTGCTTTCGTGACGGGTTGGGTTCCTGGTATTAATTCTATCTCTCATTCCGGTGGAAACCCCAGAAGATCCTCAGGGAACACTTCTGGGTAGTCATACACAATAGGAACATCTTTCACTTATTTCATACGCCAGGTAGGCACTGCACCCTCGTCATAACAAACATTCTGCATTTATCATTGAAATGACATTAAGCCCTTAAACTTCTTTATCGCCATAAACCGTCAATTTACTACCGTCCAAGGACTTTAACCTTATCAAACTACTCTACATACTATCTGAGCTGCAAACTCAAATAGCCAATCGATCCCCAACACCACATTGAAACCTCCTAAGGTAATAACATACAGGGACATAGGGAACTCACATCTCTCTAACTCTATCTTACAATCCTTAACCATTCTCGTTATCCGAACCGAGGTTTCACTAGCGGTTTCTACTATAAAAGTTTCAGGCACACGACAACATTTCATTTTTGCTAATGTACTAAATTTCATAGCTACAAATCTTCTATCCGCACCTGAATCTAACAATACGGAAGCAGAAATACCGTTTACTAGAAACGTACTTGTCACCACATCAAAAATTTGTTTGGATTGCTCCTGAGTCAACATGTAAGCTCTGGTCTTAGTCCTGGATGGTTCAGCATCTTTCTTCCCACCTCCTTCGACTTAAGCACATTCTCTTGCCATATGACCCTTCTTCCCGCACTTGTAACATGTGGGCTCGGTGTTGCATTCATGAGTGTAATACCCCACCTTCCCACTTTTGTAACAGGCATTTTATCCCATCCTACACTTTCTACTATAAGGTTTCCCACACCTGTAACAGACATTCGTACCTTTACCCCACTTGCACTCACCACCTTGGATCTTACCACACATCTTACATGACTTCTTCTCCCATACCTTTTGTTGCTTGCCCTTGGGGTTCCACAATTGTGTACAAGGTCGTTTAGCATGATTGACCGAATTCTTATCCTTCTTTTCTTCCGCCACAACAACATCTTCCACAATCAAGTCATCATAAACCAACTCAGTGAGTTCCACCACATAGTCGAATGTATCAGGTTTATTTTCCCTAACTAATGTGTGGAAGTTCTGCGACAGTCTTCTTATGTAACACTTGATCCTCTTAGCTTCAGTGTTAACCATGTCAGGCACCAACTTAGACATGCGTTTAAATTCGGTAGTATATTCGCGGTGTGTCATTTTACCCGCCCTCAAGTTCAGAAACTTCATTTCAGCCCTCTCTAGCTCAGCATCAGCACAAAAATGTTTCATGACGATCTCCTTCAAGTAATCCCATCTTAAAGCCTATATCTCATCTCGACTCTTTGTTTGCTCTAACGACTTCCACCAGTACATGGCTTCATCACCGAATGATTAGGTTGCATAACCCAAAGCTTGACCAAGACGACACTCGCTAATTCTAATAACCTTGTCCATGGCGGTTATCCATTGAAGAGTAGCAATTGCGTCCCCCAAACTGGTAAGCTTCGGTTGGTCGCAACCTTTGAACTACTTGTAGTTACACCTACCACAACCTCTCTTTCTCTCACCAACCATTATCCATCAAACTTCACTCGAATCAACTTCCCCATCATCAGCTTTCTTACCTTCATCACCTGCCCCCTCAGCGGTCCTTACATTGCTTCCAACAGACAGCTTGAGCAAATTCTTCACTACAGCTGCTATAGCTTGAGCAATGGCAGCTTGAACAACAGGTTCAAGTTGATATCCTTCATTGTTGCTCGGATTTCGTCCAGCTGCACTTCCTTCTTCCCTTGTGTTAATGGCTGATTCTACCGAAGATTCTCAGAAAACGTGTGGCCTTCCACGACTCCAATTCGACCTCCTTGTCCCGCAACTTTCCTAGCTCCAGCCTTCGTATTCTATAAGGAAATAAAAAAAGTCATCACTCAAGGAACTATTTAGTACAAGGATAGTACGGCTAACTTGTAATAATAGTGGCTAGCTGTGATTAGCTTATCATGTTACTATCTGTGTCCTATACACTTCCCTTTATGACTTCACTTGTGCTAAGTTCTACTTTCAAACGTTAATCAATCAAACAATCAATAAAAATTTATCCCTAACATACACATATCCTTTCTTTAGCAATTAAGCTAACATCGTTGCACATTAAATTAATCATATATTTTACCATTACTTAGCTTGTTTGAGTGACACATGGTTATCTTGAACTGGCATATTCTTTCTTTTCTTACTTAAACCCCATTCTCTGTTTGATTCTAAGCATGTAGCATGCTTAATTCTCTCGAACTTATGCTCTAATACCAACTTGTAAGGCCCCGATCTCAGTGCCCTACTTTAGCGTTGGATTTTCTCAAGAACATAGTTCCAAATATAAGAGTTTAAACTTTCTCGGAATAATAACATTAGTCAACCATTCATTACAAAACATTCATAACTTGTCTTTTTAAGCATAACTTAAAATGTAATATCAAAACATCATAACAGATCTTCAGATGCCAGCCTCTTCCAATCCTGCCATGTGTCCCCCCATCAAGCCAGCTGTTGCAATCTATTCACCTGCATTCTTATTAAAAGTCAGCTACGCTGAGTGAGTTCTAGTTAATCAGGCATCATACCAATACATTCACATACATACTTGTATGCATCCGAAGATACATATTTCTTACTTAACCTGCTTGTCTTTCTTTGGTACATACATAAGTATATACCTTCATTCATACTTTCATTCTTTCATTCTTTCTTTTGTACTTTCGTATTTTAATCTTTCTTTACATACATACTTATACGTTTTAAAGAGCCTTTCGCCCTATAACCTCACAGATATTATCAGGGTCTGCCACCCTCCTTCACAGATATTATTAGGGTCTGCCACCCTCCTTCACAGATATTATTAGGGTCTGCCACCCTCATTCACAAATATTATTAGGGTCTGCCAACCTTCTTACCGTCAATTCATACATACCTTCCTTTTCTTTTATATTTATATACTTTCATACATACTCATAATATTTTCTACATCATTCATATATCATACATACATCATTCATAGAGTTTCATATATCATACGTATATCATTTATAAACATTCACATAGCATACACTTACCACTTAAGGTAAGTGTATTTACTAAAAACATCGAGTATGCACACAACCCCGAAAACGTAACAAGGAAATGGGGCTAGAAACTCACATGTGTCCTGTTATGTTTACCGTTAAGGGTTATTCCTTTCTTTAACTGGGCTAGGCTAACTGTACATCAATTATAAGTATTAATCTTTGCCCTAATCACATTATTTATCTTTCAGCAGAAACGGTTAAGTCTGGTCTATTTTAATAGCCTTGTATGAAAATTGCATAGCCTTGTATTCGAAAGGCCCAGTTCATTTGAACAACATTGTATTCGAATGCGCATGTGTTAGAATAAAACTAGTATTCTAATGGACATGTATTCGAATAGGCTTGAGTATAACTTGTATTCGAATATCTTTGTATTCGAATACCCATGTATTCGAATGGAAGATCTTGTATATTCTTTCTGTCTTTCTTTCTTTTTTGTATTCGAATGGAACACTAGTATTTGAATAGAACACTTGTATCCAAGGGAATTTTATTCGAATGAATTTTGTATACGAATAGTTTTCGAATAGGTATAGTATTCATATGGTCCACCTTATTTGAGCTATGAGAACACCCGTGTATTCGATCTCAATTATATTCGAATACCCCTTGTATTCGAGTAGAACAACACTTGTATTCGAATAACACACATGATTGGACTTGTATTCGAATATAATACATGATTGCAACGTGTATTCGAATAGAATACATTTATTCGAATAGAACACTTGATTGGACTTGTATTCAAATAGAATACATGTATTCGAATAGAACACTTGTGTTCTTTCTTTTCAGCCTTTCTTCCTTTTTATTCGAATCCCTTAATCGTTTTAACCAATTTGAATACATATTACTCGAACACTTGTCCCGTTCGAATACACCTACTGATGGGTTATTATCACCATTTTTTACTTTTTTCACCTCATGTCTAACGTCCAGCTGCAAAGTTAATTGTTATACAACCTCCTAAACGGTTTTCCTTACCCTTGGACCAAAATTTATCTTTCTTAGCAATAAAGTTTACACCTTTGTCAATTTCAAACCCGTTTACGGCTAGATCTAGGGTTTTCACATGAACCGTATATACTAACGAGTTTGTTAAGTCCAAGTTCTGGATCAAGTTTTCATTTTTATGGTACATCAATACCCGATTTACCTTGGCACTAGGTCTTAAGGCAAACCGTTCTTAAAAAGACAACCTTTATACGAAAGGAACGTACCTTTTTATGTTTTTAGGCTACGGTTAGCTTCAATGTGCAACTACGGACTCGTATGTTGCTTGTATAGTCAACATCTATCAAAATCAAACTCGGTTCTTGGTCTTGAACCTTGGCCGAAATAATAGAGAGTGTTTGTGTGTGTTTTTGAGTGTGTAGGAGGCTAGGAGATAAGAATGAGGGTTTTAGGGTTTTAGGGAGGTTTAACGAGTATTTACACTCTCTTAAGCCAATGGACCTAAGGCTCATCACCATCCTTTATTCCATCTTTCATTAACCAAGTCCATACTCTTTTATTTTATTTGTCTTAATAAAATATTATCACACCTTTAAACAAACGCATTATCTTTTATTTAATATTATCAGAAGTAGGATGTTACAGAAGGTCCATTCGAATAGATTGAGGATTCGATTAGAATTGCCCAGACTTAGAATATTCTGATAAACTTTTAGTAAAGGACTGTTAATGAAAATAAAATTTTTCCAAGCTAAACTGGCAGCTCGACCCCAGCCAGGGTCTCTGCCCCTTGGACCATGCTAGGGGCTGCCGCCCCTATACCCTATTGTCCGGGGCGCTGCCCCCAGACCCCCGTAGCTAGGGGATACAATAACTTAGAAGTATGATATAGTTATAAATAGTTAATTGATATTTGTAATTGTTATACAGTTAGCTGTGCACAGTAAAGAGGGGTATTACTATAAACTCAGAAAGGAACACAATCCATGTGAGTTTCTATCCCCATTCCTTGTTATGTCATCGGGGCTGTGTGCATACTCAAGGTTAATGTTAATACACTTACCTTAAGTGGTAAGAGTATGCCATAATGATAGATGTGATAGTTATGTTTATTTATGTATGAATGATTGCTTGTCGGTACGTGAACGATCTTCAGATATTGCACGTATTATCAAGGAAGGTAATGTGTAGTATGTATGGAATGAGTATGTAAAGAAAAGTATGTATGGAATATCTATGTATAGAAAAGTATGCAAGATTGTAGAGACAGAAGGAACCGGACCCTAATAATATCTGAGACATAAGGACCAGACCCTAATAATATCTTAGACAGAAGGGAAAAGGCCCTAATAATATCTGAGACAAAAGGGACCAGGCCCTAATAATATCTAAGACTGAAGGGACCAAACCCTAATAATATCTGAGACATAATAGATGGTATGGAAGTATGAAAGTGTGATGATGTGAGAGAATGTGTTTAAAGATGTATGAATGTATGAATGTAAGAAAGAAAGGTAACAAGTAAAGTATTGGAATATGTATCTTTGGATACGTATATATGTGTAAGTATGTAAATGTATTGTATGTTTCCTGATCAACTAGAACTCACTCAGCGTAACTGACTTTTAGTGTGCAGGCAGTTGAGTAGAATGGGACAGCTGTCTTAAGAGTGGCACATGGCAGAAGAATAAAGAAGTTGGCATCTAAAGACTTAATTTTGTGATGTTTGCACTTAAGACATGTTTTATATGATTTAAATTTTAAGACTTATATAATGAATGGTTTCTTTTTATCTATCCCACGAAAAGTTTTAATTAACTCTAATATTTAGAGCTGTGATTATGAGTAAATACAATGGCAAAATAGGGTACCGGGACAGGAGCCTTACATGTAGGCCTCGGCCCAACGTGGCTTAGGAAACAATCAAGTTCTAAAAGTCTGAATAACTATTACAAACTCCAACTCAACTCAAAACCGCTCAGCGAACACCATAGCGTTCGAGTTCATAGCCACTACTTATATACACAAGATTATCCCCACTCGAACATTGTAGGTCTGTCCCAACGTGGCGGTGGCATATTCAGGCATGGTGTGGTGTGCCCACCGTCTAATCACATATGAAAGGATCCAGACAAACATATATAATAGCCTGAGGACCAGGGATTACCTTTGTTTATAACGTTTTAGGGATACATAATCCCATGTAAACCTTTAAAGACAACAATTATAAAGTTATAAAGAGTTTGGATGTATTCACCTTTGTTATGATCGGTGCAATTTACTGATATATTCTTCTTGCTACCGCGGACCTATAGTACAAGAATAACCTTTTATAAATACTAGATCAACGATCTAGCTTTAGACCTTTAGTTTATTTGCATAATCATTACCCTGATAATCATTTCTCTTTTATAAATTACTTGGACCTTTTGGTCCAAGAAATTTGATCATCTAAACAATATGTTTATTCTTTATGAAGAAACGTGTATACTAAGTTTCTTCTTTCTTAAGAAACATTATAAAATATTTCTAATTATAAAGAAATAATATTTTATCTATACCCTCGTCTTATGAAAACTATATTTCACTTATGATATAATCAAGGTATAGACTTTACCCCGACTAGGGTCTAAACCATATATAATAAATTCATTTATGTCATAACTATTACCTTATCTAGCTATAGACTCGGGTTTTGACTTTAAATATTTGGATATAAGCTACACGCATTTCTTGCTTTGAAGCTTTCTTAGTGATGAAGAAATCTCACTTAAAAACTAGATATATGACATGGAGATTCGATAGGTGAAATTTGCATGGATACCTCCCTGAGAAATATATACGAACGAATCCTACGAGCATCGCTTAACTCCACCGAAACCATCATCGGAGATAACCACTTCCTCTTAAATTGCCTTAATAGGATGGCCATTTTTATTTAACTACTTACTTTACTTATTTGCATTATAAATATTTCCTTTCACGATTCACATTGATAACCACTTCCTCTTAAATTTCCTTAATAGGATACTTAGTACTCGATAATGATTGAATTGATATATACCCATACTAAGGCTATGTATTTAATAATATTATCATTATATTTATGGAATGTAGGTTTTGTTGCTATCTTGCCTAAGCAAGATAGAAGGTTGGACATTTTAGAAAGTCCTCGTATAGATCTTCTTCTGACATGGTTGACAATTTTGTAGCTTGCTCGTCGGGTCTGTTAAGGATCGTTACAAATGGTCGCGATTTGTCAGGTAGCAATATAATTCTTTACCCGACGCATGTCAAAAGGCTGTCAGAACGTATAACTTATTAGTTGTAGCAGACAATTGGCATTAGGGACAACAGTCAGTTGCCTTTGGTATTTTCCAGTTACCAGTTGGAACTTTTGATAGTAATTCGTTGGGATAAGTTCTAAGCAACCCGTGAACCACTAATTCTATTGCTGGTAACTCGCCTCCACCTATTAAAACTCGATTTCTACTCATCAGCATTTCTCATTTGGTTAATCTATACCATCTTTTTATTTTAAATTCACTTAAGACCCAAAGTTTTTTTTATGTATATATATGCAAATAAAATGTGAATATCAAGTGTTTGGAATTAGTGTTAATACAAATCAATAGTTTCAAGTTAGTGCCCCTTACCAAACAACGTGACATATTGTACGACTTTCTTATCCATGTCATACTTTTATACATCGTTATATAGTTATAATTTATTATATAGTTATAATTTAATTTATCATCCATATATAATATTGGGTTCCATCTGAATATGTGGTACGTCAAACCACCAATTATTTAGGTTCGAGTTCGCAACTCAACTAGACGGATGTCCACTTTTATATTATAACTAAGAAAAATACTTTTATTACCCACAAACTAATGCTATTTAAGAAAACCATTAGATTTGTCACTTGACATAATTGCCGGCATATTCTGCGATTCTAGGCATATGCTTTGCTTCGCTCGCTTGTGTTAAGATCTTGGCCTAAGAAGTTGATGGAGTAACGGTATTGTCAGATTTTCACATTAGGATTTATAAATACGAAAGAAAAAATAAACAAATAAAATGTACTATCTTGTCCTATCTGTAATTATTAAAACTTATAATAGTTAAAGCCTAGGAACTTTTGTCAAATACCTAATCCGATAAAACTGATGGCTTTGATACCAACCTGTCACACCCCAACTTAGGGCCTAGGCGTATGACCAATAGTTGGTACATGTTTTGTAAATATATCAGAGTTGTGGGTTGTTTTTTAGCGGAATACTTTGTATATATTAAATATTTATTTATTGTGAAAACTTCTCGAATATTAATTATCCGAGTGGTTGCAAATAAAATATTAAATTATTCCGAAAACTCCTCGGATAGTGATTATCCAAGTTTTTGATTTATAAATTTTTGGTAAACTTGTTTACAATATTTTAATAATTAATGAGAACGCCTCAAATTTGAGATATAAGATCTGAATACAATTAAGACGGATCTAGTTCGTATTGATTACTTTTAATAGATATTAGATGATTATATATATATATATAGGTTATATTATTAGTATTAAGTGTATTAGGTGATTACTTTAACGAAGTTTTGGATCGAGAGAGGGTTGGACAGAGTTTCAATACATTAAAACCTCAAAACTTAAATTAACAGAGGAATACATCTCTATAAATAGAAGATGGATTCTAGTTCGTTACACATTCGGTAACGAACAAGTCTCCATTTCATTACATTACAATACAATTAAATAGACATAATGAATTAACCTCCCATTCGTTAAACATCCATAACGAATTTGGAGGGACATTAACTTAAACTTCGAGTTCGTTAAACATGTTTAACGAACTAGATTGTCTTTAATGAACTAGCTTAATATAATAATATTTTTTCCATTAATAATTAGAAAACAATAAATACAAAGACTCGAGACGCAAAACCATGGACTAACAAACACCCCCTCGTCTTGAGCTCTTTGTCTTTAAATTATTTGAAGCTCTTTGACTGCCAGTCTCTGCAGCTGTGAATCCCATGCCCATGACACATACGAACAATACGTTGAAATTGCATTGTTCGGTCATAGTCTTCACGAAACTCGATTAATTTCTTATTCTTGAACAACACATCATTGTCGGTCTCTGCAAGTTCACGAGCCACATCGGATCAATAATCTTAATTAGCTCGGTCCTTAAGCCCTTTCCCAAAACAATAACGGCCTCGCCTGTACGATTATCATAATACCAGTGGTTGAAAGATAAATACATTTGGTGGTGCAGTAAATTGATGTGCAGTAGCAGAAGTTCCAGACCCTCAAAAGAACCAGAAGCATCATATGACAGAACTTCTAGCAGTTAAATAACTTGCACGTGGATCACTATAAATTGATGTAGCATTTTCACTTGCATTCTGAGTGAGAAATGCTGTGATCGGAGATATTGTTGAACTCAAAGGCATACTACCACCATAAAAAGCTGGATCTTGGCTTTCCTTAGATGATTTTTGACACTTAAGATCATATTCTCGTGCTTTATTTTTTTGCATAAATTCAGAAGTTGTCAGATATTCATTCTTGAAATAATTATTCTCTTTCAGCGCCATTAAGAAAGTTGAATAAGAATTGGGCAAAACATTTTTGATTGTATCTAACTTATCGGTTTCAGAAGGTTCAATCTTCAGCTTGTCCTTCAGCTATTAGATGGTTGAACCGAGTTGGCATCTCTTCAACAGGCTCACCTTTAAGAAAGTTAAAATTTCTGAATTGAAACTTTAACATCACCTTCTTGCTTTCCGCAGTGTTACCCATACTTCTCATTCGGATTTGTTGAAAAAAGAAGCACTAATCTTGATGCTACCGAATTGATGGAATATGTTATTAGGTAACGCTATTGTAAGAGTTGAATACACTTTAGTTTAATCTCCAAAGACTTCTTTTCTTCCTGAGAATATTGTGAGATAGCTTTGGGAGTAAAGCCGATAGTTTCATCACCTATCATAGGTACAATATATACCTCATCAAGGCAATAAGAACAGTCAGGATGAACAGAACCTAGATGAGCATGAAAGCGCGGTTCCCATTTAGCAAAGTCACTAAATTTCATCAATCGAGGACACTTGGAATGAGATCCAATTTCAATGTTCAATTGTAACATTGCTGCATGAGTACGTTTTGAGAAGCTAATACGTACAAACCAGCCATCGTGATAAGTGACAATCAATCAAGTTTCAAGGACTAAAAATGAAAATAGGTTAACGAACTGTGAACAGTGTTTATAACGAATTAAAATAAAGAATCAAATATACAAGTTGAAAGTTATATGACTAATGAACCAGAAACTGTAACGAATCAAGTAACGAATTAGCTTATAACGAATTGGTAACGAAGCACACTAACGAACTAAGTCAACGAATCAGGTCAAGTTGACGAATCAGTCTAACGAATTAGATCAACGAATCCAAAATTAATGTAATGAACTAAAGTAACGAATCTTTGATTCAAGTTGACGAATCAAACTAACGAATTAGATACAGCTGATAACGAATCAACTATAACGAGTTAGGTAATTATAACGGTTATAAGAAACTCTGACAAACTTTGCCACGTGGCAAAAGTTTGTTACACACAAGGCTTAACGAATCAGATCTGTTACTTAGCGAATTAAATAACACGAATTAGATTGTTGACGAATTACAGTAATGAATTGCCTTGAAGATAATGAATCTTCAATGGATGATGAAGATCTTCAAATCTTCATCATCAATTTCCAGATTTCTGGAAATCTAATGAACACCTTCAACGAATCCAAATCTGTAATATTCACTCAATACAACACCAAATCGCACAAATAATATCTCAATCTACTCATATTCTCATCGCGAAACCAAATCGCAATAAACGTATTCTAATTCACCCAATTCCGAATCCAAAATCAGACAAAAAACAATCCCCTGTTTTGTCCGATATCAGATCCAAACCAGAACAAAACCAATCTAATCCAATACTCAATTCCAATAAATCAAACACTTCTTATACCTTATCAATCAACAATCCACCTCAATTCAGTTCATAACCAACCAAATCAAGCAGTGATTCAACTGAATCCATAATTAAACTAAAATAACACAAACTGATCTCAATACTACTTTAATTAACATATTATAACACTAGAACAAGAGTAATCGAACCCCGAAAGCTTTGATACCACTTGTTTATTAAATAAATCAATTAAATTAATATATAAATTAACTAAATCCCGAATCCCGATAATTAAATACCTTAACGTGTTTTACGGTTAAACACTTAACTTAAAATTATTAAATAATATGTAAAAGAAAAGTAAAATCTTTTCAGTATTTTAAACTTTTGAAGTAAAATATTTACAATAAAAATATCCAAAAATAAAATCTAAAGCAGAAAAAAAAATATTTTTGTATTTATATATATTTTTCAAAAGCAGTACATATATTTGGATTTTTGACGAATTTAAGCAGAGAATCATATTAACCAAATTGTCCTTCCATCGCAGTTTTATATTTCCGTGATATTATGACTGTCGTTAAGTCGGTCATTGATATTGTTGTCCACTTAAATCTTATAACAAACTTTCAAGCTTTTCCGTGATATGATTAAATGTTCAATTAGGGCACAGAATATCAGAAACTCTCAGCCCATAATCTTGGTTCAAGCTTAGTTTGATTTTTACCATATCACCCCAACTTGATTTAAACCATTATATTGTTGATCAAAATTTGAATTTATAGAAATTTTTGAGCAATGCATTTAGTTTCCTTTACTATGAGTGAATATGCACGAGTCCACCTGTCTCCTTACATACATTGTATCCCCTGGGGTCCGTTTCTTACTAGTATTGAGACGCATGCAAGGGAGGAACAAATGTATGACTACCAACAAATTTTGATCAAGTCAGTAGTTTGAATTTGTACGATGTACAGTGGTGATCAGATTTAATGCTTGTTAAAGACTCATAGTGTCTAGAACCTCAATGCTTGTTATTTGCTTTATTGTATTTTTGGTGATCAAACAAATATAAGGCTTGAGTATGACAGGCTATTACATTTCAGCCATCATTACCGAGATTTTTGTTAGAGACTAACACCTCTTTCAATTTGGCATATCTTTATATCACACACTTTACTCTAACAGCTTGTTTAAGACCTATCAATGCACCAATCCAATTAAGCACACAGTCTTTTAAGCTTATTTCTTGCTGGATATGGGGTCAAACGATCAATGTACTACCATTTTCTCTTTTTGCTTCAAAACCCATAATTTTGAGGAGCATAAAATTAAATTCAATCGGCCCAGTCACTTTTAGTCTATAGATTAATGGCAATCCTATCATTTCACAAGTGAAAAACAGGACGAAAACATGCAAGCATGTTCCACAAACATAAATAATATAATATTCAGCGAAAGAGTAAAGTAAAACGCATAACAATAGCCCCAATTACTTTTCATTATCAGGTAAATGGCTATCCCGAACATTTACAAGTAAATATCAGGACCAAACATATACAAATATATGTCCTTCAAATATGAGTAATTGACATAATTTTCAGCGATTGTATGCAAAAATCTTTTTAGATTTTCTCTTTACATACATAAAACACAATCTTTTTCTTTTTTTTCGATTTTCTTTTAAAACACAATTAAACTTCACAATGTTTTTGGTTTTTTAGATTTTTAAAATATTTAATCAAGAAAACACAATATTTTTTTTTCAAATTTTTTTAATGTTTTTGGATTTTATCTATACAAACTCAAAACACAATATTTTCGTATATTCTATTTCACCCCTAAAATCCACAATCAAAATAAAATAAAAGGAAAATAAACCGAAAATAAAGATAATTATCCTTGTTTCAGAACATCAGCAAGGGTTTTTAATCCATTTAAACCAAGAAAAAAAATTAAATCAAGTTTTGTCAAATGCTTTGGTAAACAAATCGGCTTTCTGAAAATCGGTATGTACTTTCTAAAGATTGATTAATTTCGTTTTAAAACAATCCCGTATGAAATGATATCGAATTTCGGTATGCTTCGTTTTAGAGTGTTGTACGAGATTTTTGGTGATGCTAATAGCAGCAGAGTTATCAATCAAAATTGAAGTAGAAAAAAACTTTAAACCGTAGTCGCACAGATGTTGTCGGATCATTAAGACCCTGTGAACAGCAACTTGAGGTTGCCACATATTTTGCCTCAGCTGTTGAAGTGGAGACCGTTGTCTACTTCTTACACTACCAGGAAACAATCCGGTTTCCTAAGAATTAACACCCTGTTGTAGTTGATTTGAAATTAATCTTTCACCCTCCATAGTCTGAGTTAGAAAATTTGGTGAGTTCAAAATTATCGTCATTAGGGTACCATAACCCGATGTCAGGATTGCCCCTCAGATATTGAAGAATACGCTTGACCGCTGCCAAGTGAGTCACTCGCTGACTAGCTTGGTACCTAGCATATAAAAAAACTGCAAACATTATGTTAGGTCGAGAAGCAGTAAGATACATTAAGGAACCAATCATAGCTCTATAAAGGGTAGGATCGACGGTGTCCTTCAATTCATCCGGTGATAAATTGTAACCCACTAGGAGAGGAGTTGAAGGGATTTTTTCGGCAGTTATCTTGAATCAGCTCAAGACATCATTCACATACTTAGTCTGGTGAATAAAAATTCCTTTCGCAGACTGATGAACCTGCAGCCCTAAAAAGAAGTTCATCTCTCCTATCGAGCTCATTTCGAACTTTGTTTGCATTGACTTCTCGAATTCCATACATAACTTCGTTTGTTGACCCAATGATAATGTCGTCGACATATATCTGAACAAGGAGAAGATCATCACCAATATTATTATAAAATAAAGTGCAGTCGACAGTCCCTCGCTTGAAGCCATTATCAGTCAGATGGTCGGCAAGCGTGCCATACCAAGCTCTCGGGGCTTGATGTAGATGATACAAGGCCTTGTTTAAGCAGTAAACTCGATCCGGATAATCAGGGTCTTCAAAGCCAGGAGGCTGTAAAACAAACACTTACTCGTGTAACTTGCCATTGAGAAAAGCACTTTTTACATCCATTTGATAGACAGAAAAATTTCTATAGCTTCCAATCCTGCAACCGGAGCATATACCTCAGTGTAGTCTATACCCTCTTGTTAATGGAAACCTTGCACCACTAGCCGTGCTTTGTTTCACACGGTCACTCCACGGTCGTCCTTTTTACATTTAAATACCCACTTAGTCGGAATAGGGTTTTTGACTCTAGCAGGTTTATCGATAAGATCCCATACACCCAGTGGGTTAAACTGTTGCAATTCCTCTTGCATTTATTCTACCCAAGAAGGATCTTCAAGTGCCAACGAGTCGTCGTTGGCTCTACTTGGGATAGAAAGAAAGTGTATTTTGCAATTTACAATTCCAGACGTATGTAGATCCGCATATGCACATAATACATTATTCTCACTTGAAATAGCAACTTGATGACGTGATTGCACACCCACATAAAGTTCCCCAATGATGTTTTCCTTTGGATGATAATTATGAATCCTAAGAGTGGGATTCTTAGGAACAAACACATTGTCTGTTAAATTAGTGAGATTATCCTCAGCATCATGAGATGATTTACCAATCTCATGTGTTTCAGGGAATGGAGCCAAGGAAGAATTAACAAAATGACCATCAGATGAGATCGAAATTACATCAGATGTATCAGGAAGATCATCTTGTGAAGCATCAACATAAACAGACCTAGATGATCTTGGAGGTAAGAAATGATCTTCTAAATACGCACGAATCAAATCTTCATCCGGTTGATCTTCCATTTGAGTGAAAGATATAAATAAACTCTCATAATCAAACATCAAATCAGGACCTTTTCCTTGGGAAGGAGTGGTGTACCTTTGACAATCAACATGGTGCCACTCCTCTACACAACCCAAGGTAAAGTTAAATACTCTCTTCTTAGGTGATGCGTAACCCAAGAAATAACCTTCAATAGCTTTTTCTTCAAATTTTCCTGAATCTTTCTACAACATAGTACAAGAATAACCAAATGGTTCCAAATACTTCAAATTAGGTTTTCTTTTGTTTAGAAGTTCATAACTCGTTTTTTGAAGCTTCTTCACAGTCAAAACACGATTTAGCGTGTAGCAAGCAGTATTCACAGCCTCGTTTCAGAATTGAACGGGAATCTTAGAATCTCCAAGCATAGTTCTTGCTGCTTCAATCAATGTTCTGTTTTTTTTCTTTCAGCCACCCCATTCTATTTTGGTACATAAGGAGCACTATATTCGCGATGAATTCCCTTTTGAACACAAAAGAAATCTAACATATTGTTTCTAAACTCCTTACCATTATCACTTCGAATACGTCTAACTTTTAGTTTGTATAGTGATTCGATATTAGTGATTAAGTTTTGAACCAGAACGGGTGTTTGGTCGTTTGAACTCATAAATAAAACCCACGAATATCTTGAATAGTCATCAGTAACGACTAAACAATAACAATCACCAGTGATACTCGCTCTATTCACATGACCAAAGTGATCCATATGAAGTCGTTCCAATGGACTGTCAATGGTATTGATTAACTTAGATGGGTGTGACTTCTTTTTCTGTTTGCCCTTTTTGCAGGTAACAAAGTGGTTAGATAATTTAAAATGTCTCAAGGTAACACCTTCGACCAAGTCATTAGCCATTAAATAATTCTTCTTCCTAACATGAATATGACCCATCCTTTTGTGCCAGAGAACCGTGTCCTTTTCAGTTGCCTTAGAAACAAAACACGTTTCCACAGAAGTTGATGGTTTAGAAGACATGTTTAACACATAAGTATCATTTGATCGAGGAGATCGCATGACAACCATATCCTCAGGAATGACGTATCCCGGTTTCAGAATTAGACATTCTTTATCAGTAAATACAGTAGTGTATTTCTTATCACAAATTTGCGACACACTTAATAAATTATGATCAACCTTTTCACAGTAATTGACTTTTTCAAACGTGATATGCTCATTCGAAACTTCACCTTCTTGTGTTATCATACCCCCAGAATTCCCAGCAAAAGCAACGTACCCTCCTTGAATATTTCTAACATTTGTTAAGAGGTCGAGATTTCCAGTAATATGACGAGAACATTCACCGTCCATTATCCAGTTTTCACCAGACATGGTGTTGGATGTACCCTACACACAAATAGAAAGTGATTAGTTCAAAAAGGCAGCCCAAGCCTCAGTCTTGGGCACCTTTTGAGTTTCATGAGATGAATCCAATTTAACATAATTCAATTGTTGTTCAGCAACTTGAGAATAATTTACAGGCCTTTTAGACTTTTGTCTTAAATAAGCAGCTTGAACGACATTTGAGTTCACGTTCTTACAAATTGGTTTGGTTGGAACAAACATTGGTTTTTAATGAACCAATGTTTCATTCACATGAATCACTTTACATGGATTCACATTAGAGAACATTATGTGAGTTTCATCATCACATGAAAAAGGTCGGTTCAAAATCTCTTTTATCACAGGAACCGGTTTTGATTGGTCCTTGACAAGTAAATGAAGATTCTGAGACTTCTTCTGTCCATAATTTCTTACCCCATTATTTTGTTGACCACAAAGAAAGAAACTTCTCATGTCCACACGTACATGTTGAGATTTGGTAAAAACTGATGCCATAGAAGGTTGATGACTCACAGTTTTAGTAAAACTCTTGGCCAAATCATCACATGACACAGATTTCTTTTTCATGTAAAAATCAAGATTAGAGTAGTTTGAAAAACTTTGCAATGAGTCAGTTCCTGTTGATTTTGCAAAACGAACTTTCGTAGCATATTTTAACAGTTGCTTAGCTTTAATCAATGGGTCTGATGTGTTTGATGTTTTAGCACAAATAAACTGACGTTCATGATTTTGTATCATGGAAGTTTCATTGTGAAAGAAACTTTCGATCAATTTTGGTCTGATAATACTAATCGGAATGTCTTTCTCATTGAACATTGTGTCCAATCCTTTTAACTTAAACACACGACCAGTTGATGGCTTTGAAACAACATGATTGATAAACGCATCAAATGCTCATAAGAAATTTTAGGTTTTTCTGACTTCTTGGCCTTCACCGACTTAACCTTAACTTGTTCCTCTCTCTTCACTTGGGATGTGTGTGAACCATACATAGCTTCCTCAAATTCATGAGGTTCACAAAAAATGTGATTTGAACTTGGAATGTTCTTGTTTATGTGTATCACTTTTTAAAAATTCTCTACAAACACTTTATTGCTTTCGGCATGATGTTTTTGAGTTGAAGATTGGAGTTTAGCAATATCAGATTTTACTGGTTCAGGTTTTTTAGAAACAAGAGGTTCATTCACAGTCACTACTTCTTCTTTTCTAGCAAAAGGATTTGTTCTATATTCATTGTGAAATGGTGGTGGTACTTCAACAAAACCTACATCTTTTTAGAATCTTTTTGCTTACCAGATACTTCAATTATCTCATTTAGCAAAAATGACGAGTTTCTAAATTTGCCCAACTTAATTTTCAACTCAAGAACTTAAGTTTCAAGCTCAGTTATCTAAGAACGTTGTTTCAAGGTTTCTTGAAATTTTTTATCGTTGATTGTCATTTTGACAGACAATTCAGTGTGACACTCGTCAATTTCAGGTTAACTTCGTTAATCCGAACTCCGTTAATTCAAACTTAAGATCACACGAACTATAACGAATATCTCATTACATTTAAACCAGGGTTTAAATGACGCATGACAATCACTACACAAGTAGTCTTTCGGAACTTCACCGAAAAACACACGAGTCGACTCAAACCTTTGGTGAACAAACCCAAAAGAATAAATATTTGATAATTATGTGTTAAGTTATATGCTACTTGATAATTATACATAGAACACTAAATTCAAGAAGCAAGGGTCTATTGTTTATACTAGGAATTGATTTACTAGAAGTTAATGGGGGCTAAGTGTAAAAAGTTAATATTATAATTAAATATTAACAAAACCCTAATCCCCTACCCCCTCCCCTACACCGATCAGCCTCCCCCCTCTCCCCTTTGGCGACCGTGAGCACACACACACACACACATACAAGTGTTTTTCAAGTTTCTTTGAAGGAATCAAGGTGCTAGCTAGGTAGTTTACACTCTCTCTAGTCTATTTATTGATTTAATTGCATGGTTTAGCTTAGTAAACATAAACCCTAGATGTTAAAATCATTGATTGTTAAGAGATTATGAATCTAGAGGGTTGCTTGCATGGTTAATTGTTCATAGGATGATAGTTGTTGAGTTTTGATGAAAACTGATGCTAGACAGATTATTGAATTCGTGTTTGGATGGCTGTAACTCGATTTTAATTACATGTTTTGATGCGATTGTTGATTCTACAATATACAAGGTCGAGTCTAGTCTGAAAAGTCTGAGTTTGTTATTTTTGGACGGATAAAAGTTAGTTTTTATGATTTTACAAAACTGTTGTGCAAGGCTGATTCGGGAGACCTGTTGTTAGGCTATTTTGAAATTAGTATATCTCATAAACTACAAGACCAAATGGGTTGGTTCCACTTCTGGAAGTTGATATTTTGAGTTAGGAATATAACCCAATTGGTTTTTCATTAGTTTGTTTTGTCATGAATCGGGAATAACCAATAACATTCTATTACGCGTGATAATGATTGTTGTGTGCCTGCTGTGATGTTTTAATCATTGTGATAAAACCGAAGATCATAAAAATATAATAAAACTATTTTTAGAGACCTAACTCAAGTATGTTTCTGTGATGAGTTTTTGTGATTTACATGTTACGATATGTTAAATATATTAATCTTGTCGAGTGAAAATCTGCCTGGACAATTTAGCTGCTGTATTACTTGAATTGTCATGAAAAGTGCATAACTGATCGATCTTTGCTATGTTTTGACCAAATTTCCCTTGTGGGGGATAATTGCTAGTAATGTACAATTTTAATACTTGACACTTAAGTAGTTGTTCACACATGTAACGTATCACCAACGTGTTTGTCGAGTCGCACTTATTTCACAAATGGATAAGTTTTATGTGTCGAGTCTAGGGACTCACTTGTAGTTTAAATACTTAGAAAATCTCATTTTTGTTGTTAGAGCACTAGTGAGGATTTTCTGTGACGCACACCTCTCTCGGATTCGTTTTGATTTTTCTTCGCAAACAGTGAGTTTCACGTCCCCTTTTTACTCTTTTTTTAAACACTTTTATTTGGGGGAGATAACATACTCCAACGCTGTAGATTTTGTTAGTTTTTATATATCACTTGTAAGGCTAAGTGGCAAACAAACCAACTAAAGTCCTTCATAACATCAAACCGGTTAATATTTGGATAATAGAGAGTCACTTTTGAGTAGTACTACAGGGTTTGACAAACCCCACCCAACTCTAAACTCGACTATAGGTCGAGTGTGTGTAATCTTGGCTAACACATTACCATGGTCGTGGTAGACATGGTGGCAAGACAATTGATAAACAGTCAGCTTCGGTGTCGAACACTTAGTAATACTTGTTGATAGGTTAGCTACCTATTGATATATAATTGACTTAACACTATCTGGTAACGCAAATCGTAAACGCAAACGCAAACGCTTTATTTATATAAACTTGTAAACTCACCAACCCTGTGTTGACACTTTTAGTAAGTTATTCTCAGGTAGCCGAGGCGGGCGCGCGGTATGGGAACATGCATTCGCTAAACACCTTCACTTGAAAACTTCTTTTAATTTTTATCTTAATAACTTGGGTTTTTAAGTCTTCCATTGTGGCGCAAACTTTTTGGTTTACAAATTTACGCTTATGCATTTTATTTAAGACTTGGTGTCTTGTTGGTTTGAAAACTTTAAACATGGTGTTTGATTATAACTAATGATTCCAATCCTGTTAGTTCACACCCTCTGACGGTAAAACTTCGTTAGTGGATTTTGAGGGTGTGACATTCAGTCTTAAGGTTATGATTACTTACGGACAATGCTTCAATTTTCTCCCTAGATCTTATTTGAGATTCTAAATATTGTCTATAAGTATCCTTAATTGAAGCAATTTCTCTTACTAAACAATCATTATGGTTTTTCAATGATTCTAACATAGGCTAGTTTTTCCCACAATCAACACAAGACACATTAGCAGATAAATTAAAAAAGTTAGGAACAGAAGAACTAACCTCGTTAATTTTGGCCATGCAAGCGAAATCAGTTGGTTGTTTCTCACGCGAGTCATCAAAATTAGACTCAGTATCATTGTCAGAGGATAGCTCACTCCCACTTGCATTTTGAAAATTCTCATTTGATTCAAACATGACAAAGTTTGCTTGATTTTCATTGCACAACAATCTCTGTGACCAATCAGTTTCATCAGTATTCAGCAATGCTTGTGTTCCAAATGTAGATGGTTTCTTTTCAGAAGATGTATCGGCATCATTACCCCGTTTCACAAAAGAACTACGATCTTGACTTCTAGGACCAGTGTACTCCTTCTTCGGTTCATCACACTCCTTGGAAAAATGCTCAAATTCTTGGCAGTTAAAACATTTAACTTTCAATTTATCAAACCCAACATTCTTGTTTAATGATGGAAGATCTTTGTCAGTCTTTTGCATGAACTTCTTCACTTTTCTGACTATCATAGTCATATTCCATTTTAAATCCATAAGCTCTAACTCATCAGGATCAATTTGATCCCTTCACATAACTAGATCCGTGTTAATTGTATTCAGATCTTAGATCTCAGATCTGAGGCGTTCTCAAGTGGTATTAGAGAGAGAGTTGGACAGAGTTTCAATACATTAAAACCTCAAAACTTAAATTAACAGATGAATACACCTCTATAAATAGAAGATGGATTCTAGTTCGTTACACATTATGTAACGAAAAAGTCTCCACTTCGTTACATTACAATACAATTAAATAGACATAACGAATTAACCTCCCATTCGTTAAACATCCTTAACGAATTGGGTGGGACATTAACTTAAACTTCTAGTTCGTTAAACATCCCTAACGAACTAGCTTAATATAATAATATTTTTTTCATTAATAGATAGAAAACAATAAATACAAAGACTCGAGACGCAAAACCGTGCACTAACAATAAAAATGAGCCATCTCCGTATAACGAGCCTCTAACTTCAAGAGTGACTCCAATCCTTGCTACATGTACTATACTTGCTTTCCTGAAATGTTAAGAAAATACGTCAGCTATATGCTGTTGAACACGTTGACACAAAATATTTTAGTAATTAATTATCCCCTCGAGATATCGTAGGCCTCGACCCAACGTGGCTTGGTAAATAATCAAATTCTAAAAGTCTAAATAACTATTACTAACTCCAGCTCAACTTGAAAACGCTCAACGAATACCGTAGCATTCGAGATCGTAGCCACTACCTATATACATAAGATTATCCCCACTCGAACCTCGTAGGTCCGGCCCAACGTGGCGGAGGCATAACCATGTGTGGTGCGGTGTGCCCACCGTCTAACCACATATGAAAGTATCCAAACAAACATATATAATAGCCTGAGGGCCAGCGATTACCTTTGTTTATAATGTTTTAGGGATACCTAATCCCATGTAAACCTTTAAAGACACCATTTATAAATTTATAAAGAGTTTGGACGTATTCACTTTTGTTATGATCTGTGAAGGTTACTGATATATTCGTCTTGTTACCTCGGGCCTATAATACGAGAATAACCTTTTATATGTACTAGATCAACGATCTAGGTTTAGACCTTTAGTATATTTGCATAATCATTACCTTGATAATCATTTCTCTTTTATAAATTACATGGACCTTTGAGTCCAAGAAGTTATATCTTTTAAACACTATGTTTATTTTTCATGAAGAAACGTATAGACTAAATTTCTTCTTTCTTAAGATACATTATAAAATTTTTATAACTATAAAGAAATAATATTATATCTATACCCTCTTCATATGAAAACTATATTACACTTATTATATAATCAAGGTATAGACTATACCCCGACTTGGGTCTAAATATAATAAATTCATTAATGTCATAACTATTACCTTATCCAGCTCTAGAGTCGGGTTATGACCTATAATATTTGGACAGAAGCTCCACACATTTCTTGCTTTGAAACATTCTTAGTGATGAAGAAATCTAACTTAAAAACTAGATATACGACAGGAGATTCGATAGGTGAAATTTGCATGGAAACCTTCCTGAGAAATATATGTGAACGAATCCTACGAGCATCGCGTAACTCCACCGAAACCATCATCGGAGACCACCATCATACCACTGCCGAAGACCATCACTCACCATAATCGGCCACCAACTTGAGCCGCCGTTACCTCCCACTACCTTTCTTTCTTCCACTAAAAAAAATAGTTCTTTTATTCTTTCGTCTTCTACGGCCGTGTCTGCACTATTTTATTTTCCTTCTATTATGTGTTTTAGATTTATTCCCAAAGTCAAGGGTGTATCTTATATAGAAAATGATAAGTGCTATCTTCAAATAATACTAGCCGACTCCAGCTTTCTATCTTCATCCTATGTTTACTTTTATTTATGTTTTTTCATTTTGTTTTATGTCATAAATCATGTTTTATTATGTGTATATAATGACCAAATAGACAGATGCCAAACTTGAAATGTTGTTGGCAATTAAAAATAACAACGTGGCAGGGATTTATTGTAATTCGAACCTATGTATCTTAATGTTATAATATATATATCTTATTAGTTTATAATATATTTATGTATAGTTGATGATATTATATATTAATATATTAATCTCTAATAATCTTTAAATCGATGTTTGCCTAAATATTTCATAATTCGATCGTTTCTCTTGATGAACTCTCGTCTAACAAAGTTTCGAATATAAACTAAAATATTATATCTGCCAGTAAAACGAACACACTGTATATTTACTCCCAGTTATTTATGTCGAGTACTAATATTTGGTTCTTTAACTTTTCAAAAGTCGTCATTTTGTTTCAAAATTTTGGCGGGTGTCACAAAAAACAAGGTCTAATTGGGTAGGTTTGCTAAATTTGAGCTTGTAGTTGTCGTCGCTGTGAGGATAAGTAGGGGTGAATGAATTGAATATATTAGCGAAAAGGTTAATGAACAAGATTGAATTGATTGTAACTATGTTTTGGAAATTAAGTTTATATTTAGAGATCGCTGGAGCTATGTTCTTGACTAAACATGTGGCCATGTGTAAGGCCCCGATCCTAGTTCCCTACTTGGACATTGGATTTACTTATAAACACAATTCTAAATATCAGAGTGAATTAACGCTTTTTGCAGAATATAAAAAAAACATCAAACGTTCATAACAAAATATTAAAATGTTGTCTTTAAACTTTAAAATTATCTTAACATAAAGCCACATAACTTTTCTTCACTAGATGCCAGTCAGCTCAGTCCATGCCATGTGTCCCCCTTAAGCCTGTTCCTTCATCCTATTTGTCTGCGTGCATATTAAAAGTTAGCTACACTGAGTGACTTCTAGTTAATTAGGTAACATACATTACATTCATGTATATATATATATATCCGTATCCGTAGATACATATTACATACTAAACCTACTTCTTTCTTTCATAAATACGTACATTCTTACATCTACATTTTCATACTTGCATTCTTTACATTCGAACTTTATACTTTCATACATCCATTCTTTCATACTTTCGTTCTTTTATACTTTCATTCTTTCTTGTTTACTAATACATCCATAACTATCTCTACGTTATAAACAGCATTTCGCCCTACTTCCTCAAGTATTAAAAGGGCCCGGTTCCCTTTCTGTCTCGGATATTATTAGGGTCCGGTTCCCTACTTCCTTGATTATTATTAGGGCTCGGTTCCCTTTCTGCCTCGGATTTTATTAGGGTCTGGTTCCCTTTCTTCCTCAGATATTATTATGGTCAGTTCCCTACTTTCTCGAGTATTATTAGGGTCCGGTTCCCTTCTTTCCATACAACCATACCATACCTTTCTTTGTATTTATTTTTATAAACTTTCATACATACTCTTAGTCTTTCCTATAACATACATATATCATTCATACATCATATATAAAATAATCACATGTAATACACTTACCACATAAGGTAAGTGTATTAACTAATCACAACAAATATGCACACAGCCTCGAAAACATAACAAGGAAAATGGACTAGAAACTCACATGTAGTCGATTTATTTCGGAATAGATCATAATTGCCTTCGTCTGCTGTGTGTGACTAACTGTATTAAGGAACATAGGTTAATTTACCCTTTTAGGGCTTGTTTATATTATTGGCCTTTCATTCTAAGTTCTACTCGTTTTAATCACTACCTTTCATTATTAATTATTTACTTATTCCTAGCGTATACATCGCATGAGTCCATACTCATCGTTTAGGTATGTAGTTGTATATCATTCGTTTATCTGGAAATTCATTTTTTCCGTATAAGTTTCTGGGCGTATAAGTCCAACCCTGCATATATGTCCACTTATGCGCCCGTATATATTTACAACACTTATGCCCCCATATAAGTTTGCAACACTTATGCGCCCGTATAAGTTGCAACACTTATGCACTTCTGAACATATGCGGTCATACATACATATACGCTATACTTACATATACGCCCGTATATGTTCAGACCAGCCTTTCTTCTTCGTGTTTTTAGGGGTTCTTCTTCGATTCTGGTGTCGTCAACCATCGTTAACCACCATGGTTGGCCGAATTTTGATCGTTTACAACCTAGGTAGCTTCGGGTGGTCCAAATCCAACCTAAGGTGACCCTTACGCTCGTTTTTGATTGATTAAACACTCGATTAAAGCTAGATCTAAATTTAAACGGCTTATTAGGCATCCTGGGGCTGCGGTGTCGAGTTCTAAAATGTTGGGTTGCTGAGATAAATGATTTCTACCAAGTTTCATGCAAAACCGACTTCGTTTAACCGTCCGTTTAACGAACCGAGCACTACTCATTTTACACAAAACAAACCAACTAACTCGTTTACTATCATGTTCATTACTTTATCAATAATCATGGCTCGTTCTATCATCCTACCAATTTTCATGCAAATCAGTACATAAAAAGTAAACCTTTTTAAGAAAAATGTACCATTGAGGTTTATGTTTGAAATCACTCGAATAGAGCAAATCCATATCAAACGAAATCGGAATTGAATGTTCAAGCGGCCACGGAACCGTCTCGCCCCGATCTACCAACCCATCAGCCCCCCTTCGATGGAAAACGCAACTACAGTCTTCGGAAAAGCTAAACAGTGGCCGGAAAATTCCATTTTTAGCTGTTACGGTTTTGCTAATAAAACGGGACTTTTCGACACCTGATTAGTTGAAATATTCATTTTTATGCCACGAACACTTAGTTAAAGTTTGAGACCAATCCGACGGTTAGATCTCCGTGAATCGTCGTGTCTTTGTAAGTAATTTTCTCAAAAATGGGAATTGGAGAAGTGTGTGTTTTCTTGAGGTGTGGAGGAAAGGATGGTTATGAATGAGATGGTGGCCATCGTTATATGAAGAGGGTAGGGTTTCATATTTAACTTTTCATCTAATGACACTTATTCCCCTCCTACTTTAGACAATTACATTTATCTTCTATAATTTAATTAAACAAAATTCCTTTAAAATATTAAACGAAATATGGGATGTTATATGTCTACCCACCTTATAAGAGGTTTCGTCCTCGAAACCTGCTTAGTTATTGTAGAAGGAATGCTTCCTGTATTCACGTCCTTTCTTGAGGTCCTTGGCTTCCTAACTTACCGGTTTATTCTTTTTTCTCAAAATCATCGAGTGATATTCATTAGTTTAAGTTGTCTTAGGTAGCTTGTCCATGAAGTCATCGATGATACACTTCCATATCTAGACTAAGAAAGTCCCATCATTTCTTTAAGCATGGCTTTTTTTTCTTGTTCTTTAAATAGAAACATTGCACTTACTATCATAACACTTAGCATTGAATGACCCTTTTGTCCAATTATAACATTTAGCAATATACTGATTAGCAATACGTACAAAACATAAGGAGACATTTCCAGTTTCTCCTTAAGAATTATTTCTAGATATCCCTTTTCCATTCTTTAAGGAACAACACTTTTTGAAATTCTTGAGCACATCCATTACATAACTTGTCAGAGAACTCCTTAAGTCACCACTTAAACCTTTCTTCATTCTCAACTCTGCATCAACATGTAGGGTACATGAGTTATAGCTGTCTAAGGTTGCTTGATCATGAAGTCCATGATGATACATCTTCCTCTTCTTGACTAATCAAGTCTCACCTCGTCTATGAATCAAGTGTAGTTTGCTGCAGCACGTCAGGCTCCATGATATATCATAACTACTATCTTAACCGACTTCTTTTCCGGGCATGTCTTGATGTTTATATAGACATTTATAATACCATTCTATCTTTATCGTTCTAAGGGACTTCCCGTCCATGATCACATGATTATTAGTTACACACTAATCATTCATGTCAAGACTCAACTCAGTAAAAATAAGTCTAATCCATCTCTACACCTTCCTTGCATGTCTTTCCATCCTTTGTCCTTGGTTTCTTACATCCTCTTGCTATGTTACTGCTGATTTCACCTTCGTAACAATTACGGTTGTTCTTGTAAGAACTCAAAGAAGGTAAGGTTTGAATGATCTTTCTAGTTGACCAAAATTGTGTTTTGCTTGTTTGGTGAAATTTATGTGTTTGATGCTTAGAATCAGTCAAAAAGTGCTTGGGGTATGAAATAGGTACGAGTTGGGTAATGGTGGTAGTGTGGATGGATTGAATTACTTATCAACTCTTGTTTTGTCCTACATCCATTTAATGATATATATACTTATGGTAAAGCTTTTGGGTAAAATGGGGCAGGGCCTTTATGTTCCTTTCACCAACTTGTGAATATCTTGAGTTTAATGCGTGCATGCATTAGACTAGCATGAATGCTAATCGATTTTGGTATGGATTCATTTCGATGATACCCTCTATTAGTTATAACCTCGCATTGTTTTCATTAAACCTTGTGTTTACTTTGTTTATATAGGTGTAGTAAAATTACTAACAGACTATTAGGTTTTTGGTTTAGGTGTACACTAGTTTGTTTACCAACTTGTAAAGTACCATTATGCTTCGCGCACGGTTCAAGGTCGTTATTTGTATACAAACACACACACACACACACACATATATATATACATATAAAATATAATGTATCATTCTCTCTAAAAGTGTTATATTCATATTTAAAGGATAGTATTACTAACATTTGTGTGTATCGGGTATTCGTGCGTGTGACGTGGTGATTCTTATAATTACCTAAAGTATAACTACCTAAGGTATATGATATCAAAATGCATTGACTTTACTTGACTTTAAATGAAATAATAAACATGCATACGTTTTAAGGAGCTTGGGATCAATAATAATGTTTAATTATCACTAATATATTGAAAGGATGTTGGGGGTTGCCACATAAGTCTAGATGCTCGGTTTACATCGAGGTTTTGAAAGGAAAGAAGTTGATTATAGTGAAGGTAGATATCGATTAAAGTTAACGTCCAGTAAAGTCCATGCATTCATATCATATAAATTAAGTAGTTATACTTTAGGTAATTATAGGAATCACCACGTCACACGCACGAATACCCGACACACACAAATGTTGGTGATACTATCCTTTAAATATGAATATAATACTTTTATAGGAAGAATGATACACTATATTTTGTATGTATATATATGTTTGTATACAAATAACGACCCTGAACCGTTCCCGAAGCATAACGGTACTTTACAAGTTGGTAAACAAACTCGTGTACACCTAAACCAAAAACCTAACAGTCTCTTAGTAATTTTACTACACCTATATAAACAAAGAAAACACAAGGTTTAATGAAAATAATGCAAGGTTATAACTAATAGAGGGTATCATCTAAATGAATTATAATATAGTTACCTAATAATTTAAAATGAGTGAACCTACCAAGGATCTAGCCGCGTCGATACATCAATTAAACACAAAGAATACGAATGCTTTAAATACGGTTTATTGATATTTAGTGTAAATACATTATGGTGGATGGAAATAACTTATGGAGAGCATAATTACTATAACTTAGATCTCTTACTCTGTACACCCTAAATTATGAGCATGAGCAGCCTATATATAGGCCATAAGCTCTAGTTCGTTAAGTTAAGTCTAGTTCGTTATACCTTCATAACGAATTAGACTCCATTTGTTATGTTTCCATAACGAATGATAATACCTTAACTAACTAGCCCTCATTCCTTATGCTCCCATAACAAATAGTCTTATACCTTAATGAACTAGTCTAGTTAACTAACGAATGGGCCTCATTCGCTATACAATCCATAGCGAATGGGCCATTTACATTAAATATACAACCTAGACTATCTATAACTTAATAGATCACTACGGACACCAAAACCGTGCACTAACATAAAATTTTAACTCACATCCATACCAAAATCGATTAGCATGCATGCTAGTCTAATGCATGCATGCATTAAACTCAAGATATTCACAAGTTGTTGAAAGGAACATAAAGGCCCTGCCTCATTTTACCCAAAAGCTTTACCATAAGTATATATATCACATTGATGTAGGACAAAACTAGAGTTGTTAAGTAATTCAATCCATCCACACTACCACCTTTACCCAACTCGTACCTATTTCATACCCCTAGCACTTTTTGACTGATTCTAAGCATCAAACACAAAAATTTCACCAAACAAGCAAAACACACTTTTGGTTAACTAGTAAGATCGTTCAAACCTTACCTTCTTTGACTTCTTTATTCTTTGGGATGCTAAATCGGAAAACTAAAACATTAGGAGCCTAAGTCTCAGGTTTATGTGAGTATAAAGAAATACAAACCCCCTATCCAAAACAAAGGTACAATTTCCAGCCATTGATCTCATCAAAACCGATCATAACCCTTGGATTGCAAGGCCTTAACGGATTCAGCACAAGGATAAATACTCATCCTTTGACTCACGTTTTCTTTAACCACCACACTTGTTCCTTTCTCTTGTAAAACATAAAGTCTGCTACAGTACTCCAAACTTAGTGTTTGAAGAACTTGCAAGCAATGGGAAGTTAGGAAGCGAACAACAACTCAGTCTCACTATTTTCAATTCTTGTCAAAACGTACAATCCATTTGGGACGATGATATGTCACTCCCTACAACTCCAAATCACGATTTTCTTGTTGGAGATGAAGCTCCTACTTCATCCTTAAAATCCCCAGCTCATTTCACTTTATTTGGCAAAGCATTAGACTTCGAAACGTGCTTTGTTTCCAGACTGCGCGGATTTTAGAGCTGTTGTTCTTACATCTCAATATGAGGTATCAAACGAAATCCATATCCATTGATACTTTTTCCTATTCTCTAGGACTTCATTAAAGTACATCGTATCCAAATTTAAGAAGAATTGGAACCCATTTGCACCCCAAACTCTACCCCTTTCCCGTCTGGGTTTCATCGACGCCAGTTTATGCTTATATAGTTTTAATGATCTAAGTGCAAGTGTTAATGAGGACTTCAAGTTGGTGTTATAGCTCAAGTTCTTTACTTTGCTTTCACCCTAGGCATAACTTACTCATAGTGAGTACATATCTAATTTAATCTTTTTAATTTATATACTTTCATTTAAGAGTTTATTTTACAAGTGCCCACCGAATAGTAGAAGTGATAAAGAAACTGACTAACTAATAAATATGTAGATCTAGAAAAGGAAACTTTAAACATATTATAAAAGTATGGATCTATACTTATGTCTCTTAAAACATGGTTATGAAACATAGATCTATAGATGTGTGTCATTCTTGAACAAACCAAATCATTGTTAATGTTAAACTTATCTTTAAATTTATAGAAGAGTTACCTTGTTGTTTCAAATGGGTTTTTATACGTAAAAAGAGTTTTTATAAAAGATAGTATACAAAAGCTCCATCTAAAGCAATTTGTTATAATATTACTTTCACTATGTATGAGTTTTATTACATAAATAATTTATGCAGCGTATTTTAGTTTACAAGTAAATTACTTATATGGCTTATTAAAAATATTGTTAAATATATTTTTAACTTAGTGTTTTCTAAAATAAATATATAATGTCATATATATTATTCGCTATTATCTAAATTACGAGGACAAATATATAGTGTTAGTTATATATTCATTAACCGAACTACATTAAAAATAAACGTATCCCAAATGAGTCATCTCACATGTAAGTCTAGGTCATTGGGTGAACACATAGCAAAAACCGACATACGCCCTTAATATGTTGAATCGACCCTAAGTTAGTTTGTACTTGTCTTAGGACACATGTAGGCCGAATAAAAACAAGAGTTCTTGCATGTTACTCCCTAACACTAAGGTTACTTTCACGACCCCTTTTCTCTTTTACTGTTTTACAAACTAAGGGGAGAAACATACCAAACTTATTTGATAACTTTGCATCAACTTAGTAAATTTGCATAAACTTATTTAGCAACTTTTCATAAACTTGTTCTGTTACATTTCATAAACTTATTTAGTAACTTTTCATAAACTTATATGATTACGTTTCATAAACTTATTTAGTAACTTCGCATAAGCATATTTGATAACTTTAAATAGACTTATTACATAATGTTGCATAAACTTATTTGATAACTTCACATAAAATTATTTAATATGATAATTAGTAAGCAAGACATAGAATCTTTATATGAGTATGAGTTACACAAGGCCCTTAAGATCTTCAGATCAATACATTCTATAGTCATTAACTACGGGTTTAGCCGAGGAATATGAGGGTAGTACTACCGGGATTGATCACTTGCTCATGGTTGGTCGCTCTAACCTACGAGTTAATGGGAACATATATTCTATAATTCACACCATGATGGCACGGTTATCGGGCATACATATGGATTTGGGTTTAATTATAGGCTCATTGTCATATATTAATTCGTATTTTTAGCTAGTCTACAGAGGATTATCGATCTTGTTTAGGTAATTGTATATATCATATTGCATTGCATACACTCACTTACATATCTATAGGGCTTTTAAGTTCGTTAGCGTAAACATTTTGGACATCTTTTTCATTAGTAAAACTCACTCATAACAAATAATGTTTCCAAGTTCATAAATAAGTTTTAATGTACATTTTAATCACGAAAACATAAATAACTTTAATCTACGTTTTATTAACGTAATCTTGAACAACTCTTAAAGCACATTTGTTTTCATGAAAACATAAGCTTTTTGATAAATGTTTTAATCATGAAAGCAAATATTTGAGAAATCATAACTTGTTTTATACATTTTAAACATTTGAAACTTATTATTCTCAAAACGTCGGGTTTAATCGTGCATTTAAAACCTGTGAACTCACGAACATTATGTTGACTTTTAAGTATTTTTTTCAGGTTATGAATTCAGGAAGATATTTGTGGGCTTATACAAACATGGCATCGCATGTAGGATCACCACGTCAATCAATAGTTGTGATTATCCATAAACTACGCGTGCCCGCATTTTTGCTTTGGTGGGGTGTGACAACTTATGAACGTCGTCTAGGATTTTGTCTCGAAGATCTCCATGACGTGAAATCCTCACTCGACCAAATCTGATTATTGCATCATAAGTATTCTTTTCCAAATCTCAGTGTAACCCGGAAATTCATCCCTTTCTCGTCCTTTATAATTTCTACTGATCCTTGCGGATCTCGCTCATTAAATACGAAATGCTAAATACTTTATACGACTTAATTGTCACGATAACCTCTTCTCATTATGGCCTTGTGCATCAGCGACCACATTAGCCTCACTAGGATAATACTTGATTTCACAGTCATAATCCTTTATCAGTCCTATCCATCTCCTCTGCCTCATATTCAGTCTTTTTTGTTTGAAGGAATACTTCAAACTTTTATGATTTGTATATATTGTACACTTAGAAAACATAGAATATGATTCCTCTTTCTTCAGCATCACTTATCTCAAGTGTTTGGAATGGTCGGACTCATTCCTTAAATAAATCAAAACTATCTTCAATAAAGGCAATGACAGATTTTGCCAACATCAGACGACATACCCCATTCTTCATAACCCTAAATGTTGCTGGAGCATTCGTCAATCCAAACGTCATCACGAGATACTCGTAGTATCCATATTGATTCTGAAATGTTGTCTTAGGGATGTCTACCACTATCACTTTCAACTGATGATCACTCTTTTGTTCAAAAATCAACTAAGGATTATGTAACCAAATCCGTAATTGTGAGGTATAGTGCTATGATGATAATATCGATTATGTAAATATTGCAAACACAAACACGAGGATTTTTAACAAGGAAAAGCCCTTGATCTTGGTCGGATCGCCGGCAAAAAAACCCCGGGTGATGACAAATCGTCAATCACCACTTTATTAACATCAAAAATTGATGTTACAAGGGTGGAGTTTATGATCAAAGGTTACAAAATATCTAAGTGTGAGTGACCTGCTTTGAGTGTTCTTGACAGGCTGTTCGTGAATGTAAGTAGTAAGTGAATGAATGTGTACGTGACCTAGCATTGATTATAACCTCGGTATTTAATCAAGATAATTAACAACTAACTACTAAGCCCGATAAATCCGCCATCTTCCCACTATCTTCCATCATGACTTTTGACCACGTGTTTGACAAGTCCAGTAGCGAGATTTTAGGTGGAATAAGTCTTGGAGTCGTTGCAATTATTAAACAACAACCTGCACACAAGAAACAACTGTTAATAATATCAACTACTGAGGATCATTGATCCTGATACAGCTCTAGAACCCTCCAGAAGGATAATTAATCCAGATTCACCATCAATAATAGCATATCCTCAGTATTCAATTAGTTGTGGCTAAAAAATTGCCCCAATTTGGAGGTTGATGATAAATTTACAGCTGTCAAATTGCATTCAAATTTCAAAAAGCTACAAAAAAACTAGGTGAAAATACACAAATAGGGATTAAATAAAAAATAAGAAATCGGCTTAGGGATTAAAGATAAAACCGGTTCCCTTTATATTCTCCTAATTCCGGAAGATTCTCTACTCCAATCCTCTATATTTTAGGTAATCCTCTATCCCTTTCCTCCTTTTATATTCATTGTTGATCCATGTCTACCGATAATTGCTTTTCAAACTCGTCCGGAGATATGAAAAGTCAAGGGTTACTGCAAAACCCTTCGTCGGAAATTTGCAAATTCACATACCCCGAGATTGACCAAATAGCATCCTCTTTCCCTTCTAATACCATATTCAGACCCTATGACTCAACAACCCCAAGCCATATATCCTCAAAGATATGGGTCTGTTTTCCGGCCTGTCCTTTCCTACTTGGTTACTCGTACCCATTCCCGAAGTTTACCCAAAGGTTCTTCACCCTTACCGGCATTAGCTACATTCAGGCTATGCTGATGATATGGCGAGCATTATTGACACTTGAAGAAATCATAGCCGACCATGACATTGAGTTTGGACTCTCCGAATTGTCGCACAAATATTCTCTGTACATCCATGGTTACACTCGTTTCCTACTCAAATCCAAGCCTCACCAGCCTATTCTGCTCGACAAAGTTACACAAAACAATTCTCACTGGAAGAATCAGTTTTTCTTTGTCAAGCGAGATTCCATTCCAAACAGAAATACCCTTCCTACCAAGTAGATTAGGCGGGGTAGGGTTTATGTATTTATTGTTGCTTATTGATCAAGGTTGAAGTACTAATTTGTTTCTTTCTTTTGTGCAGTTGACAATTTTGCACATCTAGCAAAGCTTTCAGGAACCAAAGAGAGAGTAGCCGCATTCCTCGCGTTGAGTCCAACAGTATGGACTTTCAAGATTAGGATCCTTGATTCTGATTCTAAAGCTGAATAGTCAGACCTCTCACCTCAAAGCAATATGTTAAGTAAGTATAATTATAAAGATAAGTATATTGATTTTGTAAGGTAAATAATGAAAAATTTATCTGTTTTGTTATGTTTTGAAGACATGACCAAGTCTACCAACAAGCCTGCTACCCAATTCTCTCTGATGACATAGACCACTTGATTTCTCCAAAGATGGTGAAGAAAGAATCCTACAAATCCACCCCTGCTCCTAGCCCTCACATAGTGACTACCAGAGCTAAGGCTCAGTCTGGGAAGAAGAGGAAGCAACCAGAACCACAAGCCAAAATTCAAGATGTTGAGAAGCATCTTCAAGAAGGGGTCAATCAGACGATTACTCAGCTAAGGATCCTTTATTCTTTTTTCCAATCTTGTTATATACTTGTTATTGATCCCAAGCTTGTGACTTATAGGGCATCCAAGGTTTCCACGCCTACTATGGTTCAGTCATCAAGGACCTTGAGGATACCTTGTCGGGAATGAGGACTCTTGTTACTGCTAAGGACAAGCAGGTTACTAAGCTTACAAAGGAGAAGAAACAGGCTGACTCACAAGTCCATGCCATGGAAATGAAGATGAAGGAAGGGATAAAGGCGGCAACTGATAAAGCCAAGATGTCTACGGCGAAGCTTATCTTGCAGGCAAGGATCCAGGTCGTGTTTGAGGCGATGATCCTTCATTTGACAGGGCTACTGGGAGGTGGACGAATGGAATAAATCTACGGCTATGTTGGGAGCTGCGAAAGATGAGGAGGATGCCGGTGAAGGAAGCAAGGCAGCAGATGAGGGTGAAGCCGGAATGAGTGGTGTGAAGGATGTAGGTGACAAGGACGAGGGAAAGGAGACAGCAACAAAGGGGGATGCTGTGGAAATGGGCAATGAAGGATGATAAAGACAAGGACCGAGCCCGTTTTGTTTTTATTTGGTTGATGTTTTCATGATATTTGGTTGTGTACTTAAAGACAATAGTAATCTAGGATGAAGGATCTATGATACTTAAGACAATTGTCAAGGGTAACAAAGGTGGAGGGATCCTCTGTTTCTGGGGATGGAGCCTTTGATGCCCCTGCTTTTATGTTCCTGCACTGTTTCTGGGGATGGAGCCTTAATTAGTATCCTGCATTGTTTCTTACAAACATGGAAAAAGATAAACATTAAGAATATATTATCTCTAGGTTAATAATAAGAATATAGAAAATGAACAAGTGATTAGATAGATATTACCAATTTTAGGATCCTTGATCCATTAAGGATACTTGATCCTTGGAGGATAATTGATCCTGATAAGAAAAAGTACTTCTTGAGGTGGATAATATAACATGCTCTTGGAAACCTGTTGCCTTCCATAGTGAGCAATGATATGCCCCCTTTCCTGCCTCCGACTCGATCAAATAAGGGCATTCCCACTTAGGTTCAAGCTTCCCATCTGCCGGATTGGGTGTGTTTTAGAAGGCTTTCCTCAAGACCAGATCTCCTTCTTGAAACCTTCTGATCCTTATACTTTTATTGTATGCCTTAGCTACCCTTTGTTGATATGCCACCATCCTGATTTTGGCTTGATCTCTTAGTTCTTCTATGGTATCCAAATCATCGAGAACGATTTCTTTATCGGCCTCAGGATCACGGATGCTTGTTCAGGCTGTAGGAACGGCCATCTCTGTAGGGATTACTGCCTCTGATCCAAACACCATTGAGAAGGGTGTTTGGCCTGTTGCATTCTTGGGTGTCGTCCTGTCAGCCCAAAGAACATAAGGTAGCTCTTCGGCCTACTTTCCTTTCTTGGATCCTAGTTTCTTCTTCAAATTGTTGATGATTATCTTGTTGCTTGATTCTGCTTGGACGTTAGCTTAAGGATGAACCGGTGTGGAAGTAATCATCTTGATGCCCCAACTGTCACAAAAGTTAGTAGTTCTTTTCCCAATAAACTATAAACTGGGATCCGTTATCACAAACAATTTCAGATGGGATACCAAATCTAGTTATAATATTTCTTTTTATGACGGATATAACTTCCCTTTATCGGACTTGTACGAATGCTTCTGCTTCAATCCATTTAGAGAAGTAGTCTGCCATAGCAAGCATAAAGACCTTTACACCTGGTGCCTTCGGTAGCTTGCCAACAATATCCATTCCCCATTTCATGAAAGGTCATGAAGAGGATATTGGATACATTGGTTCTGCTGGCTAATGAAGGATGCTTGCATGCCTTTGACCAGCATCACACTTCTTTGAGTACTCCATTGCATTCTTCTTAATTGTTGGCCAGAAGTACCCAGTCCTAAGTATCCTGGAGAATAATGCTCTTCCTCTTGTGTGGTTGTCGCAATCGCCTTCGTGGAAGTCTTGGAGTACCTCTTGTATTTCAAGATCCTTAATTCATCTTAAATAGGACCCGTAAAAGATTTTCTATATACAATATCTTGTAAAATAATGAATTGTGATACCTTCAATGTGAAAGCTTTGGGATTTTCCTCTGTAGGAATTTCTCCATCTTTAAGGAACGTCTTAATTGGAAGGATCCTAGATCCTGCTATTTGGGAGGATCTTGGATCCTTAAGTTTCTCTGTGCAATCCACTGTTTCCTCCACAGCTTCCTGTTCTCCAATTGCCGAAGATAATATATGAATGATAGGTCTCTTTACATCATCCGGGATCTTCAATGAAGATGATAAATTTGCTAAGGCATCTGCCGCAACATTTTCTTCTCTAGGTACCTGTATGATACTAAACAATTCAAAGGATTTTACTAATTCCTTCACAATTTTTAAATACTTGATCATATTCTCACATTTCACGGTATAAGAGCCATTAAAGTGGTTGGTTATAAGTAAAGAATCTATATAAACTTGAGGATACCTGATCCTCATTAGTTTGGCTAAAAGTAAACCTGCTATAAGTGCTTCCTATTATGCTTCATTGTTGGTGGCTTGAAATGCACATGCAATGGACTGGGGTATTATGTCCCCCTATGGCGATTTCATTAGGATACCCAGTCCTGTTCCTCTTACGTTGGATGCTCCATCTGTGAAGAGGATCCAAGGATCCTTGGTTTTTTCCAGTTGCTAAACTTCCAAATTAGCTTCCTTCTACAAGTCACTACTGAAATCAACCACAAAGTCTACAAGCGCTTGTGACTTAATGGTTGTTCTGGGCTCATACTGAATATCATATGCACTCAGCTTCACAGCCCACTTGGCCATCATTCCTGACAATTCTGGTTTTCTAAGAACATTCTTAACAGGATAATTAGTTCTCAAAATAATAGTATGTGTTTTAAAATAGTGTCTCAACTTGGTTGAGGCCATAATCAAAGCAGGAATTAATTTTTCAAGGTGAGAATACCTGACCTCTGCATCTAAGAGGCTTTTACTTACATAATATACCGGGTGCTGTTGTCCTTCATGATCCTTGGCCAGAACAACACTGACTGCCTTACCTGATACGGCTAAGTATAGAGACAACAGCTCACCATCAATTGGCTTCATCAAACTAGCCACTAAGGATAGATAATCCTTAAGAGCCTTTATTGCATCCTCATGCCTTTGAGTCCATTCAAATTTTTATTCTTCCTCAAGATGATGTAGAAGTCTTTGCACTTCTCTGGGGACCCGGAAATGACTCTGTTGAGAGCAGCTATTCTTCCCGTCAGTCTTTGGACATCCTTAGCATCCACCGGAGACTTCAAATTGATGATGGCCTCTATCTGCTCGGGGCTCGCGTCTATTCCTTTTTTGGGCACCATGTATCCTAGGAACTTCCCACCTTTGACACCAAAATGGCATTTTGATGGATTCAGTTTCATATTGTACTGATTCAGGATATTGAATGTTTCTTCAAGATATCTGAGATGATCCTTGAACATCATGTCATTTTAGACTTCAACACCATGTAATCTATGTAGACTTTCATGGTCTTGCCTAACTGATCCTTGAACATCATGTAGACAAATCTTTGATATATTGCCCCTGCATTTCTTAGTCCAAACGACATAGAAATATAACAGTATATGCCGGTAGGAGTCATGAATGTTGTATCCTCTTGATCAGATGGTTCCAACTGAATTTGTTGTAATCCAGAGGAAGCATCCATAAAGGTGAGCATCTCATGTCCTACCGTTGCATCCACCAAGGAGTCTATATGTGTTAAAGAGAAAGGATCTTTAGGGCTTGCCTCGTTTAAATCAGTAAAATCGACACACACCCTCCACTTTCCATTCTTTTTAGAAACAACAACCACATTAGCTAACCATCGAGGATACTTAACCCTCTGATTATACCGGCATAAAGAAGTTTTTCAACTTCTTCTTGTATGATCTTGTCCTCTCAGGAGCGAATTTACTTCGCTTCTGATGGACGGGTCTAACAGATAAATCAAGGCCTAACTTGTGCGTAATTACCTCCTTAGAAATACCTTTCATGTCTGAATGTCTGAAGGCAAACGTGGACTTTCTCCGTTTTAGGAAGGATACTATATCCTCCTCGATCTCACTTGGGATACTGGATCCTAGGAACACTTTTACATTTGGATCCTCATGATCCAAGGATAGTTCTTTTATGTCTCGCTCCCGAGCTTCCAGCACGTCCCTAGGATGCTGCTGTGGTTGCTATGCTATCGTCTGTTTGGCTGTCGGTTTCATAGAGGAAGAATAATAGTTCTTGGCCTCCACCTGATCACTATCTATCCTTACTACTCCCCCAAGGAGACGGTAGTTTGATGCACTGATGATAAGTAGAGGCTACTGCATTCATCTCATGTAGCCAAGGCCTGCCCAAAATAACATTGGAACAAGAATAGGTTATCAATAACATAGAATTTCTGGTAAGAATTTAACCCTTCGATGTATATTGGGAGTTTCATGTCCCTCACTGTTTTCTTGGTTTCGTCACTTAAACCAACTAACACCGATGTCCTTGGGATGATCTCCGAATTTGGGATATTCATCTTCTGAAGTACATCGTGTTAGATGATATTTACCGAGCTTCCACAATCGACTAGGATCCTGCGTACATAATGGTTAGCAATAAATAAAGTGACAATCAAACCATCATGATATGGATCCTGGTTGTTTGATTTATCTTCTTCATCAAAGATGATCTTTTTAACAGTCGACAAAGTGGTGGATATAACTGGTCTTTCTCCATTCTCCAGCTTGGTCTCTTTGGCGTGCCTTTTTGCTGAAAAGAAAGAAGTGCCGCATATATCTGAGTCTCCGGAGATGAAGTTGATCACTTGAGCATCTGATGGGGACGGAGTTGCTTTTTGAGGAAATTCTTTAGGATCCTGGATCCTTGAATTTTTCTTCCCAAAAGTTCCTTAAAATGACCCTTGCTTAGGAGGTATCCGATTTCCCTCCTTAAACCGATGCAACCGTCTGTCATATGGCCAAAATCCTCATGGAAGGCGCACCATTTGGATTTGTCTTTGAAGGTCGTTGACTTATTGTTCTTTCGAGGACACCTTGCCTTCTCTCCTTGATCCTTCATGGCACAAATCAAGCCATAAGTATCCACAGAGAAGCAATATTCTGAGATGCTGGGGTAATCTTCATCATCATCTCCTTCTTCAACTGCTCTGACGTTTTGGTTGTTGAATTTGGAGTACGGCTATGAGTTGTTGTTTCTGAACGAGGATCCTTGTTTCTTATCAGGGGATTCTTGCTTCGTTTGAGCCCCTAATCGTTCTTGGATCCTTTTGTCATCCTCCAGCCGTATGAACCTTAGTGCCCTATTCCCTACATCATCTAAAGTCCTGCAAGGATTCATCACAAGATCATCATAAAAGGGGGAGCTCCTATTTAGTCCCATCTTGAAGGCTTCCACAGCCGTGACAATGTCAAGATTAGGGATTTCTAGGGCCTCCCTACCAAACCTCGTGACAAAATCCCTAAGGGGTTCATCATTGGGTTGGACAACTCTATATAAGTTACTAGTTAATTCTAAAATTTTCTACTACAAGAATGGTTGTTGAACAAGTTAACTAAATGAGAGAAAGAATTAAGAGAAAAGGGAGGAAGACTTAGCAGCCACTTTAATGCAGATCCTATCAGTGTAGATCCGAAACACTTGCACAGACAAGCCTCCTTAAGCCTCTCAGGAATTGGATTGATCTTTATTCTTTCCCTGTATTGGGCTACATGCTCTTCAGGATCAGTGGTGCCATCATACACTTTCATGTTGGGGGTTTGAAAGCGTTTCGGAATCTCCGCATCACAGATTGGTGGAGAAAATTTGGACAATTTGTGGCTTCCTTCGGGTATCACAGGGATAGAACGGATTACCCCTGGTACGCTGGATATCATATCCTTGAGTTTCCGCAGTTCCTTAGCCATAGCTTGGTTGGTACCTGCATTCTACATGGAACCACAGTTAGCATTTATGGATATAGGATCATGCACGTTACCTCCATGTTGTGTGAAGGCTTGCATTCTAGAAGAGTAGCAGAGGTAAGAAGTGTCTACTACAAGAGTTGGTCCACCAGAAGCAATAGTCTGCATGGGGATAATATCTCCTTCATGGACCTCCGAAGACCTGTGATGCTGAATTCTGGAGGATCCTTGATTCTGGAGGAAGGAACCTTGATTCTGGATGAAAGATCCTAGAGGTTGGGTGTTGAAGGATCCTTCATGATATAATCCGGAGGATCCTGGTTGAAGGATCGATGATCCTTGATGAAAAACTGAGGATCCTTGAGCTTGCTGACCCATGAACCCCTGGTGAAGGATATGTGATCCTTGCTAAAAGACGGAGGACCCCTGAGTTTGCTGACTCATGGATCCCGGTTGGAGGATAGATGATCCTTGCGTACGTTGAGCCAAGGATCCTGGAATTGTAAAATCCAGCATCCTAAGCATTAGAGGAGTCTGATCCTCTGCCGGCCTCTTAGTCCTCTTGAGGTCTTCAATATCCCAAAGGATCCTCTGGTTAGTCTTGTTCAGATGCTCCATGTATGCTTTGACCTGTGAAAACATAGCAGAAACATCATTGTTAGTATTAACCACCAAGGTGGCAGCAGTATTTTCGAGCTCTGGAAGACAGGTATTTGTTTCTTGTTTCTAGAAGTTGTTGCCCTGGGTGCTCCCATTATTGGAGGAGGCATCAGTGGCAAAGTTCTTGATGAGAGAGGAACCGAAGATGGCATGGTTGATGAACCAGAGGTCGATGGAGAGGCCATTGAAAGTAGTATAGGTAATAAGATTGAGAATTGATGGAAAATATTATGGATTATAGCACCAATTGCCCCACGGTGGGCGCTAAATTGTTTTGGTCAAAAATCGACTAAGGATTATGTAACCAAATCCGTAATTGTGAGGTATATTGTTATGATGATAATATCGATTATGTAAATATTGCAAACATGAACACGAGGATTTGTTACTTGGAAAGGCCCTTGATCTTGGTCGGATCGCCGGCACAAAAACCCCGGGTGATGAAAATCGTCTATCACCACTTTATTAGTATCAAAAATTGATGTTACAAGGGTGGAGTTTATGATCCAAGGTTACAAAATATCTAAGTGTCAGTGATCCGCTTTGAGTGTTCTTGACAGGGTGTTCATGAATGTATGTAGTAAGTGAGTGAATGTGTATGTGACCTAGCATTGATCATAACCTCGGTATTTAATCAATATAATTAACAACTAACTACTAAGCCCTATAAATCTGCCATCTTCCCACTATCTTCCATCATGACTTTTGACCACGTGTTTGACAAGTCCAGTAGCGAGATTTCAGGTGGAATAAGTCTTGGAGCCGTTACACTTATAAAACAAAAACCTACACACAAGAAACAACTGTTAATAATATCAACTATTGAGGAACCTTGATACTGATACAGCTCCGGAACCCTTCAGAAGGATAACAGATCCAAATTCACAATCTAGAATAACATATCCTTATTACTGAATTATTTGTGGCTCATCAATCACCATATCTGAGATTTATTCGGGAGAACCAACTGGCACCTTGCAACTAATCAAACTGATCGTCAATCTGTGGCAATGAATATATATTCTTCTCCATAAGCTTAACCAACTTGCGATAATCTATACATATTCTCATACTTCCATCTTTCTTCTTCACGAAAACACATGTACACCTTGCGAGGAAACACTTGGCATTAAAACACCTTTGTCGAGGAATTCTTGCAGTTGGGACATTAACTCTTTCATCCCGGACGGAGCCAGGCGGTAGTGCTCATGGTATACTTCTATTTAGAATTCTACTCCTCGATCAGGTGGTAACCCTGGAAGATCCTTTGGGAACACTTCTGGATAGTCCCACACTACAGAAACATCTTTCAATTCTTTTGTCACACCCCAACCTAAGGCGGAAATGTCGGTACATGAGCTAATTACGCATAACTCTCAAGGTACTATCATGCAATATTTAAAAGTGGCAATATCTATTTAATTCGATTAAATGATTCAAATAATTCAAGTATAAAGTACAAAATCCATAAGCATAAAACAATACAATTATATCACAAATGATCTTGATTAAGATTTTACTAACTTATATTCTTCACTAAGTCTTCACCAAATCATGAAACGAGTTCAAACAATAACCTACAAATGCGTATAAAATAGAAAGGTTTGTCAACAACACATGTTGTTATAAAATATAATAAATACAGAAAGATGCAAACTATTCCTGTGAGAATAAAAAGTTAACCCATAGCATATAAACAATCAATCAAACCATAAAGAAAAGACAAAACTATTGCCATACGAATGGGCATTGGTTACCAAGAAAATGAGTTGTCGGTAAGCTCAATGCCAGATGAACCGGACGATGGCTACTACGACGGTCGTATGATCATATATATATATATATTTATATATATATGTATATATATATATATATATGGTTTAACTAAAGCTCAGAAAAGTACAAGTTAATGTAATGGTTCTAACAAAAATAACAATTAATTTCAGTTTTTATGATATTAATAATATTAGTAATATATTATGATTAATATGATTAAATTATCAAATAAGGAATAATATAAAAAATAAGCGGGCTGGGGATTCGAACCCGCGCCTCCAGCGGTCCGAACCAAACGCACGCACCAGCCAAACCAACTGAGCCAACCTATTAGATGTTTAAACTATGAAAACAAAATTTATAAATAACTGATAAACTATCCAGATTTATGAACAAACCCTAGAATCACAAATCTATTAAACTAGTTTATATTTTCAATTAATCATGGGGTTATTGTAAGGTGTTAGATGACGATCAAAACCATGCATAATGATACCTGCATTGATGATAAATTGAGGGTTTAAATACTCGTTAAAGTCATCGGCCAAGAGGGGTTAAGAACACCTATCAACAGCTCATCATAATCCAATTCAATAAGAGGTTAATGTAGGAGATGTCTCCAGGGTTGTGCTACCAAGTTTAATTGAATTATTATTGCTTCGAAGATGTATTAATGAATTAGGTTAGAGCCGGTTATCATATTATGTCAATACGCATCAAATTCGACCTTGTTTCCTAATTATGATTGTTGGTAGGCCGCTTATGGTAAGTATAATAAGTTGTTGATTCAGTTCCCAAGTTATTACGAGGATTATGGCTCAAGGAACGTAAATGGGTCACAAGTTACGGTTTGGGGGTATTGGGTATTATAATGTAACAAATTTGTTGGTTAGTCCCTCCAGTTTGATGTTGGAAACAAAAGTGGGTTAAAGCATTATTATGGGTCAAATTGAATGTGAATCAAAGTTGTTATATATATATATATATATATATAAATTAAATATAATAACATGTATTATTAAAATAATATTATCTCGATTAACGTGGTATTTTCTTGGATCGATTTCCCGAACATAAGAACGGGTCGGGTAACGGACAAAATATAATAGGTTAAAAATCTGAGTTGTTACAGTATCCCCTACTTTAGGGAATTTCGTCCTGAAATTAAAGGATATTATAACAAACCATTAAATTTTGATGGAAGTATAATTTTAAAATAAAATTTTAAAAAAATTTATCCTAACATAGAACTTAGAATAGTTAGAACAACGCTCCAAATGCAAATCCGACAAGGGCACCTGTCTATAGGGTGTACCAGCGGTGTATCCACCATGTCCGTATCATCATTACATTTGTACCGTTATCCCAAATATTTTCAATTCTATATTATGACACACAATCTTACTCATCATGATTTTCATGCGAGGATTTCGATAATTATGTTCCGAACCATAATTATTTTCATCGTTGGATGGTACACATGATTCGTCCCCTCGTTTGGATTTACAAAACGTTTGAAAACATAATTTAAGAATAGAAATCCCTTATGGAAAAGAGTTTTAAGTGAGACGTCTTTATATAGACAAAAGATTATTGTTCGGTTATTTAAAATGGGGAATTTTATAAAACAACCCTTCGAAATTTTAAACATTACACGAGCGGAATAATAGTATAAAATATCAATTAGTACTTCAATAATTCATAAAAACCTTAATTCAAAATTTATTAAATAGTCGATAAAAGGCCGAAAATTTAAATTCAAGTAAGATTGAATACGACGAGCGGCATAGTCTTCTAGTAGTTTAAATCGTTAGTTGCGTATGACTTGGAACCTTGAAACATGAGAATCTTGAATGATTTGATTCATGAGGGATTGAGTAGTCAAGGTAGATTGATTTGGCATTGCTTGAATAACTTGAGCCTGAACGATTTGCAAGAGGGTTGCTTGGTTAGAGTAGGCTTGGTAAACTTGAGCTTGCGGGCACGAAACTTGGCAAGTTTGGGTTAGGTACGAATGATCTTGCTTGACGAGTGGAGCTTGAATGACGAGGAATTGATATGTTTGGACTTGACGGGTCGTATAATAGGGTGTAAATACAGTTTGAACTTGAGTAGTTTGGATAATCGGAGGGCACATATCGCGAGGAGGATTAGGGTATCCTGAATGGTAGCATAAACTGGTAGTAGGGGAATCGGGTTGAGTATGAGGGGTAGGCTGTTGCGGGACAACATGTGCATTAGGCGGTGTAGGGTAAGTATATGCAAGGATGATCGAAGCGATAACATTGGGTTGAAAAATGACATGAGGATTGGTTCGAATGATTAAAGTTACTAGTGGGGCATAACTAGTTAATACCGATAGGGAGTTTCTTGCTCGGGATACTGTAGGTTCCCTGGATGGATCTGCACGGGATATCTCGATCTACACAGGTGCGGAATCCCTGCGTAGGTTGTTACGAGCGTAGAACACGAATCAAACAAACACACGATACGAATAAACGAACACACGTTATATTATAACCGAAACACGTGATATATTCACTGAATACAAACTCAATACTCACTGGTTCTCACATCTCTCGACTCACACACGTCTGTATACGATTACCTTCTTAAACTCTAAACAAGCCGTGACCTAGCGTATAAATACACGACAACTTCGCCTGATATGTTCAGGCGAAGTTGTTGCTAACTTCGCTTGACTAACAAGTTCGCCTGATAAGCGAACTTGTCAGTAACTTCGCTTAAATATAAACAAAACACAATTAACATTACAGACTGGATTACAGACACTAGACTATGAACTACTGACATTATGCACCAACAGATACTTTGATTTTGTCGAGGTTTATGATCAATTTGATTAACAACATAGTTTTTATGTTTATACTTGGCTATACACGCGGTGGTGATGATAAATAGGCTATTGATGTCGAGGACGACAATGGTTTCTTAGGTGAGACATTCTATGAGGACCAAAAATAAAGATTATAAGATGAAGGATGAGTTGAGAAAACTAATTAATATTAAAAGTTTAATTGTCTTAAATAACTTATAATAAATTTGCCTTTAAAAAATGAGGGGATTTGCGGCAATATGATTAATGAGGGGTACATTTCGTAAATAGTTATTAGATGATGTAGTCAATATGATTAATGTGCGATAACTACATGAGGAGATGATGTCAATTTAAAAGATAATTTTTTTATTAAGTCAACTTAACAAACAACTAACGAAACAAAGTTTGTGTGTTGGCCTCCCATGAGTTTTCGATGGCAGGTTGAATGGCCCAACGAAACTAACGAATAAAAGTAACTTAGTTTGTCGGCCCATGAGCGTTACGTGGTGTTTTAATCGACCAAACTAAATAACGAATAAACGAGAGAAAAATATGAGTAGTTGGAGCATCCCGTGAACCACCACGTATGATGAACTCCAACAAATATAACATTCGAAATAAGATGAGGAATGAATTGTAGGAGTGCCCATGGATACCATGGATTTTTCACCCAACTAACCAATTAAATAACAAAACACAGTAATCGGAATTTACCAAATTTAGCCACGAACCATCGTGAATTCGGTTAAGAGTCAACCTAAAGTGTCGGTCGTATGACAGTTGTGTTTGTCTTTGGCCGAGAGAGACTTGTCACACTACCTAGCCTTAATATGGAGGAGTAAAAACAAAACTAGGGAACTCTTAAGGAATTTCCTGTAAATAAAAGCAATATACTTGATTTAAAATATTTAAGAAAAATTTTCATTCAAGGTTGAGGCATGGCCTTGGAGTTGTGTGTGCATGACAATATAATAATAAACAATAAATAATAAATTATCAAAGAAAGTTGTAAACAATTAATTTGAACACATAAGGCAAACAGATAAGCACGTATGGGGCTCCTAAGCATGTTACTAAGGCAGCCCTAACGACCTACCTTAAACCTGGCTCTGATACCAATCTGTCACACCACAACCTAAAGAGGAAATTTCGGGGCGTGAGTTAATTTCTAACATCTCTCAAGGTACTATCATGCAATATTTATAAGTCGAAATATCTATTTAATTCGATTTTAATGATTCAAATAATTCAAGTACAAAGTACAAAATCTGTAATCATACAACAATACAACTTATATCACAAATGATCTTGATTAAAATTTTTCTAACTTAAATTATTCACTAAGTCATCACCAAATCTTCCAACTAGTTCAAACAATAACCTGCATATGTGTATAAAATAGAAAGGTTTGTCAACAACACTTGTTGACTGAGTAAAACAACAATAATAATATATAATAAATAAAGAAAGATGCAAACTGTTCCTGTGAGAATAAACAGTTAAACATAGCATATAAACAATCAATCAAACCATAAAGAAAGGGCTAAACCGTTGCCACGTGAATGAGCATTGGTTACCAAAAAATGAGTTGTCGGTAAGCTCGATGCCTTATGAACTGGACGATGGCTACTACGACAGTCGTATGATCATACTACAATGCAAATATGTTGGACCTCTCCGAAATGTTTTCAAATAAAGCAAGTAAGAAAATAGCAAATTAGACATAAACTAATATACACACAAGGCTTAAATAGTTGTGGTTTTGAATACTAGATAAAAAAAATAAATGCTATAAATACGCATATGTCCCCAAAAGATTTAAAATAAGTAAAAAAAGGAGTGATTACTCATATGATCAAATAATCAAAGAAAGAATGAATACGACAAGAAAGTGATAAACCACGCTCGACAAGGTATATCAACAAATGAATTTCCTAAGTAATAATAATTGCATAAATTAAATAAGAATTCAACAAGGAAATTAAAACTAAATAGAGGTTCGGGATTTTAGATGATGATCGGGTGTTCTTACGAAAGTTAACTATTACAAAGGCTTATTATTACTTAAATAAATAGTATATTTTAATTAAATAAAATACTTAAATAACTATTTATAAATTTTTCGAGATAGATTATATAAAAAGATTGTTTTAAAACAATCATTTTAAACTAAAATATATTTAATATATTTTTATTATTAATAAAGATATCTTTTAAATACTTATTGTAAATAATAGACAATAAATAATAAATAATAAGACTTATGGGAAATATGATTTTTATAAAATACTTGACCAACCAAAATAATAAGGTATAATATATATATTTTAATTATGTATTTCAAATAATTAAAACCTTTTTAACCCTTTAACATTTATCAAATTTCAAATATATATTTATATATGGTGTAACTAAAGTTCTGAAAAGTACTAGTTAATGTGTCGGTTCTAACAAAAATAACAATTAATTTCAGTTTTTATGATATTAATAATATTGTTATATATTATGATTAATGTGATTAAATTATCAAATAAGGAATAAATTACAAAAATAAGGGGGCTAAGGGTTCGAACACGCGCCGCCTAGAGGTCCGAACCCAACGCACTCACCAGCGAAACCAACAGAGCTAGCTTACTAGATATTTAAACTATGAAAACAAAATTTATAAATAACTGATAAACTATTCATATTTATGAACAAACCCTAGAATCACCAATCGATTAATCCGGTTTATATTTTCTCAATTAATCCTGTGGTTATTATAAAGTGTTAGATGACGATCAGAACCAAGTATAAAACTACCTGCATCGCTGATAAATTGAGGTTAAATTACTCGTTAAATCTGTCGGCCAAGAGCGTTTAAGAACGCAGATCAGCAGCTCATCATAATCTAATTCAATAAGGGGTTAATGTAGGTGATGTCTCCAGTGTTGTGCAGCAAAGTTTAATTGAATTATTGTTGCTTCGAAGATGTATTAATGAATTAGGTTAGAGCCAGTTATCATATTATGTCAATACGCATCAATTCGATCTTGTTTCTTAATTATGATTGTCGGTAGGCCACTTATGGTAAGTATAATCAGGTTGTTGTTTCAATTCCAAAGTTATTACGAGGATTATGGTTCATGGTACGTAAACGGGTCACGGGTTAGGTTTTGGATACGGGCTTGCGGTATTGGGTATTATAATATAACAAATTTGTTGTTTAGTCCCTCAAGTTTGATGTTGGAAACAAAAGGGGGTTAACGCATTATTATGGGTCAAAATTGAATATGAATCAAAGTTGTTTATATATATATAATTAAATATAATAACAAATATTATTAAAATAATATTATCTCGTTTAACGCGGCATTTTCTTGGATCAATTTCCCGAATATAAGAACGTGTCGGGTAACAGACAAAATATAGTAGGTTAAAAATCCTAGTTGTTACATCTTTTGTCTCATCCGTAGTGTTAGGACATGAAATGTCATATATATGTCCCCAGTTCTATCAGGGTAGGTCGGCGTGAGACTAAAGATAGTGAAACCTAGTTAACGTATTGTAAATGTCAAACGAAAACTGGTTCGATCGAACAAAAGGTTGATTCGATCGAACCAGGCTCATTCGATCGAACAAAGCTTCACTCGATCGAATGAGAGACTCATCCGATCGAATGAGTCTTCGATATATAAACGTTACTTAGGGATTTTCAGAAAGAAAGAGCACATATAACACACATACACAGCCGACCTGTTCCCCGGAAATCCTCTCTGCCCGTCAACCCCTTCGGTCCTTTCCTCCGCACCTGGTCGTCATATCATCCTAGGAATTGCTACCGTTTGTGTCGTTGATTACCACCGAGTCGCCGTGTTAGTAGGATTCCGCACTCTAACACGTTGCCCCCGAGAATCGTTGGGAAACCGTCTCCCGATCGGTCCTAACAAAGTGGTATCAGAGCCTTTGGTTCTTGATTCTCGGTAGATTCGTGGTAAAAATCGCGTTTTTAGAGTCAAATTCGTTATTTTTACGTAAAATTTCCGGTAAAATCTTGGTTTTTGGTCTTGTGTTCATCGGTTTTGTGTCAAAAACAGTTAATATTGTCATATTTTGGTTTTTGATCAAAGGACTTCGTGTTAAAATTCGGGTTTTCGTCAAGAACGTTCTTCGCGTTCTTCGTGTTCTTCGAGTTTTTGGTTGTTTTGATCCGTTTTTGGGTTGGAATTAAGTTGTGTTTATGTTATAAGTTTAAAAAATAGTCATAAAGTGGTCCTCGATCGTCAAGATTTCTTGTTTTTGTTTCAAAATCCGAATTTTCGTCAAAATCTTCTAATTTTGGAAAATCCAGATTTCCCGATCGAATCAGTCTATTTTTGGAACCCATTCGATCGAATAGCCCTCCTATTCGATCGAACAAGTTTAAACGTTGACCGACACCAGCTTTTCCCGCCTCAACATACGCTCCCTTCGTTCGATCGAATAAGTCCCAATCATTCGATCGAACCAGTACCCAACCGATCGACTTAGTCACCCATTTGATCAACCCATTCGATCAGTGTCAAATTCGATTGTCATAACCCATCCGATCGACTAAGTCAACATCAGAACCGAACCAAAACCCCATTCGATCGAACTAGTTCCCAATCGATCGAACAAGATACACAACCCGTTTCGTTCGAACCAGATACTTATCCGACCGAACCTAACACCCTATTCGATCGAAAAAGTTCCCATTCGATCGAATCAGCCTCATAACACCAGAACCTTAACCCAAACAGACATTCGATCGAGTCAGCTCACACCCGATCGAATAGACCACTCATCCGATCGAATACAACACATTCGATCAGCAGACTGTTTTTTCAACACTTAGCAAATTTTAAGTGTTTTTCAGTCTTCTCGGAGTTAAGCAAACATGTCTTCAAGTACAAGCACAACCAAGAGGATCCAGTCAATCCTCGAAAGTGACTCGGAATCGGGAAGCTATAACAAGCCTCCTAAGCTAATGGCGTTAAACGAGTTCAACACTTGGAAGACTAGATTCCAGATTCACATAACCGGTGTGAATCCTGGATTATGGGAAGCTGTTCAAACAGCTTGGGTTCATCCGACCAACGACGATGGTGAAGCTTTAAGCTATTTCAGGCTGTCTGATGAACAGAAGACAGCATTTGAAGCTGAAAAGAAGGCTTTCTCACTACT